>NW_015150720.1:715079-741252 GCF_000732505.1 Cyprinodon variegatus | reverse complement strand
ATATATATGTAAATATGGAGGGTTTTAAAGTCCTTAAATGTTCTAAGAATCAGTCTAAAATAAATATTTATTACCTGATCTCTTCTGCAAACCACCTGCTTTTATCTCATGACATTTCTTTTTAGTTTTACAAAAATTAATAGATTTGTTTTATGCACATTATATCTTTTATAAACCAGGCCACTATTTTCATTCGGGATTGCATGTTTCCAAAAGATCTTTAAATTTCTCCAGCAAGTCTACCTGTGTTGTTTTATATAAACCACAGTGGACTCCTTGAACATGCTTTTGGTACTCACTGCAATGAACAACTGCTTATTCTAGTTTAAAAACACTACTGGCGAGATTAAAAGACTGTACTGGACAACAATAGAAACTGTTCTGCTGTTTACCGACAAAGAGAGAAGGAATAAATATGCTTTTTTCCCATTGATAAACCAGAGGCAGTAAAGAAATGTGTGATCGTTCTGTATATGTTTGCTATGACCTTGTTAGACTTTAAAAGGCAGTTTTTATAGAAAGATCTCATCTCTGATAGTGTCATTAACAGCCGCAGTAACATAGAAAAAATGAGCAGTGTGAAACAAACAGCAGAAAGTAGAGCGTTTTGTGTATCTAATTATTATCTATGTTATTACCTCCGCAAAGGAGGGCATGTTTTTAAGAGTTTGTGTGTCTGTCTCTCTGTGTATAACCTGTATATAAAAATCTATGGACGAATTTTAATGAAATTTAATGAAAATTAATTGCTTATCCACAACATCTTTTGCCTTTGACAATTGTTATTTTCTATGTGGATCACACACAGTGGCAGCTTAATTAAATCAACCATTAAAATGTTGTTTTTATACTGATTTGGAAATTAAATCCATACTATGTAACCAGATTTATTACACAAAGTGGTATATTTCTGAAGATAAGATCTAATGATGAAACCCCAGATTTCCTGGGGCTTTCCCAATTTCTAATAAACATTTTAACCCAACAAAGGAACAATGTGGTGTTTTTCTTTTAAAACAATTATTCTGGTTTACACATTTATGGGAGAGACTGTAGAGTTTAGAGTTTTCAGAGAGATAGTCAATATCACCTTCCACAAAGCACGCAAGTCACTAAATTCATTCTGTGGAGAAGTTGGCTGTTCAGAGGCTGCTGTAGCCAAACATGTTCATGGAAAATTTGGTGTAAGGAAAAGACTGGGCAATAAAAAGATCATAAGCAGCAGAGATACAGTAACTGTTGCCTTGAGGAGATTGTGAAGCAGCTGCCAGGTCTGGGGTAAAAACCTTATAGGGGCTGGAGTTGCTTCAATGGCTCACACTCACCCAGGATATTAGATGAAACTGTCCGCAGGTGTGTTTTACTTGGCTAAGAGGACAAAGCCTTCAAAACTTCTCATGACCAACGAAGGTCTACTTTTCATCTGGGTTTCTTAGGAGAGCAAAAAGGCAATGAATCCACAGTTACTCAGGAAACCTGGGTGCCATGTCATGTGCTGCTGTCGGCATACTGTGTTTTATCAAGCCTAAAATTCACGCAGGCATCTAACAAGATAATTTAAAGTTTTTTTTATTTTGATGTTAATCCTATAGAGAATCCATCATATTTGTATGAGGGAATCTGAGCCAACAATGCAGCTAAGCTGCAGGCCCTATTAAATCAATCTGTGCTTCTTGAACAAATGAGGTGAACCAGATGGAAATACGAGCTGACACTTTTTATATAAAACATCCTTTTTCCATCTCTTATTTAATATTTTTTTTTAAACTGAATTCTGTGCTTTCCCTTTTAATTATCTTCTAATTATTGGACTTGTAATTTTAATTTGAGCACTTAACCAAAACATACTGATGCTGGCTGAAGGTCAATGGAAAGTGTATACAAAGCCACCACCGCACCACTCATGAGGTAATGCATTTTGTTTCAAAGGAGAAATTTGAGCCCTTTTGAACTGACTCTCTGCTGCCCGTGACCCTTTGGTTTCTGCTCCAGAAAAAGGTAAACATTGTCCCACAGATTATTGCAAATAGTCCCTTAGATAAGCATTTCCTGGCACTAATGCATTGATCTAAGGACAAACTGCTCTCTGCTATATTCAATGTTTGATCAGGTTGAAAGGATGCATTCTTCGAAAGATGCTCCCTAGGACTGCTCCCCTTTCCTCTTCAGACGTCTCTCTGGAGGCATTAGCTGCTCTTTGCTTTGCCACAGCCAGACAGCACTAACACTAACACTTCGGCCCTGGAGAGTGAGGTACAGCAGCTTTTTTCTGGAGTGTGTTGATCGTGCTGGTGTGTTGTGCTTTTGACGAGGGGTCAGCTACAGTGCAAGCTTTCTTACTATCCAGTGGAGAGTTATTTGGCTCTGTGGTCATAGTGGTTGCAGGATTTCTCATAGCTAGGTGGTACAACACAAACCCGGAGTATAATATGCACTGAAACCAGACATGCTGAAGTTTTCTTTGATTTATCTTTTTTTTTTTACTTGAACTGATATGGATGTTCAGTTTAGTGGGAGCAGTTAAATCATGCAATGTGAATTGTGTAAATCAATATTAGCTGCAAAGCAGCAGTTTGACCTCACTACTATTATGTGATATGTAATACTGGATTTTAAAGTGTAAGCTTTTTAAAGAAATATGATCTGAATGCAAATTAGTTTTTATTTAAAATTCTGAACTCGACAGAAAGTAAGACGCTTTCACTAAATTCTTATTCACATCAACTGAGAGATGTCTCATAAACTGATAGGAAGATTAGGTGGAAAATTTAAAAGCAGAATCATAATTGCAAATGCTTTAAAAAACACACTTACAGTTAGAAATGTAACAATCAGATTCTTCTTAGCATATACTAGCTCTCATTTTTTTTTATAAAAGTATAATAATGAATTAGCAGCAGAAAGTAAAAGCAGAAACAATTAAGCTGCAGGTTTTTAAAAAGGAGAAAAGGTGTTTAAATTAAAAACAAATTTAAGAAGTCCCAAAAAGCACTTTTCATGTCTTCAATCCTTCTAACATGTATCTGTTTTTTTTTTTTTTAGATCAAAAAATTATAAAAGGGGAACAAAAAATACAAAAAATAAAAAGGGCTTTCTTTTAGGCTGCCGATAACAAATTTGAGTCATTTATTGGATTGTTGCATAAAATGAAGCGTTTTATTCATAATCTAAGCAAAGAGAAAAAAAACGCTATGATACCTTTTAGAAATACATATACTTTGTAGAATATATTTTCTTTTTTTTTTCTAAATTGTTCATATTAGGTTTAATGAATTATATTTCTCACTTTTAAAAGTAATAAAACAAAGAAAACATATAGTTTGAAGAACATTACAAGATAATTAAGTATTTATTTGCTTCTCATACAGCATTCCTTGTTACCTGATGTCAGCTTAATTGAAAACAAAAAGTTTTAGCTGGGATTAAAAGGCAACTTTGATAATATGTCTTTATTTTTATATCATTCTATTTAATTTCTTCAATTTCCTATCTGTAACAGATTTTTTTGTGTGAATAATTTTTTTTAAATCATGCAAATTAACATTCATTTTAATTTCCATTTATTGTTCTGCATGTGTTTTATACATGATTTACATTTCTCAGTGTTTATATTCCCATTTTAATCCTTTTATTACTGTGCACATTTTTAGCATTCATCTTTTGTATCTTCATTCTTTTGTTGTGTAATGAATAAAACAATCTATTGCTTTGTTATCTTAGTTTAGCAATAATTAGTGTGATCAATGCATTTGTTTTAACTTCTGCAAAGCAGGTGGATTTTGATCTGAATTGTATTAGAAGTGTTTGACTTGCTGATGTTATTCTTTCTATGGTCCATGATGAACTGTCTGCAGTGCTGATATTGGAATAATACAACAATGCATGAAGTAACCTCTGTTTCAGATGAGGAATGAGAGAGGTGCTGCAGAAGGGGGGGTGGGCTATTAATAGCAAGTTGCCCAGGGGCGCTCAGAAGTCTTTGGCTAGCCTTGAAACACACATGCACACTTATACAGTCGTGTATCCATGACAGAGGGCATCACAATGATTCACATCCATTTGAAGGAGTCTTAAATTTGATTTATACTTTGTACTAAAACCAGACCTGGCAAGCTGTGGTCTATGCAAACAAACTAAGAGTGTGCATGAATAGCCTTCATCAGGATGCTTCATGAAGAGGGCAGTCTTTGGCTCTGCATGGCATTTTTGCTAAATTGAAGAAGAGGAGCTAAAAACGTTGGGTGCGTTCAAATTTATGGGCTGCGTCTTCCAAGGATGCGTTCTACCTTGACTGGATCCTTTAAGTTCCGTGAAAATAAGGAGACTGGAAGAGTTTTGGCTCTGAATTCAAACAGGTCCAGCCTTCCGTGGCACCGACGTAGGCTCTGTCGCTTAGCAACCGTGATAGTTGACACACAAAGCAGGAAAAAAATTAGTATCGAACTTTTGAAAACTGTTTGTTTTAAATTTTTTCTAAGCTTTTTTTTTGTAAAGTTAAAGAAGACTACACTCATGAGAATACAGAGTGGAATAAAAGTGACAGCCACCGGGAGCATGAATAAATAAAAGCAAATGTAATGATATAAACCTTAGTCAGTTAAATAACATGCTGCTGTCATTTTGCACATATCTGATGTTGCTGCTATTTTCAAATATCCATCACTGTTAAAATGTCCATAGCTGGATATTGGTTACTTATTCTCCAGGTGCACATTTTTAATATTGTTAAAAGACTTACAGTACAGTATTTTATGGTTTATCTTTTAACTCTTCACTGTTATGTTATTTTTATACATTTTCTAAGGTCCACATTTGTGTGATCATTTTTTTCCTATAATCTTTTTGGTGCTGTAAACACCAGAATTCCCCCATTGTGGGACAATAAAGGGATTTTCTATTCTATTTTATTCTATAAAAGGGGTAGAAAGATCGAAACAATGAATGTATAAAAAATATAAATGCAAAATCTCTTATATTCAACAACAAAAAACAATTACTTAAGCAAATTGTACAAACTATCAGATTTATAGTCCCTATTCTGCAGATATATTAGAATCTTTCCTTAAATTACAGCCAAACCCCTTTACACAGTAACAGATAAAAACCTTTAGAAAAATCAAACATTACCACAACATATCTGACTCAATAACCATTAAAACAACTATTTTCATGCATTTAAGATGGAACTATTCATGTACTTAGATTATATTAAACTGAACTTTCAATATTCACCACTATTCGGCGGCAAGTACCTTTTTCCTCTGATCATGGAGCAACCTTGGATAACCAAAGTTAAATAGGTTACACTGGACCCGTCCTTTATATCAGACAAAAAGAAGGACATATTTGTAGGGCGCATAACGAGGAGTCTTAGAATCCGACCAGACCTCAGCTTCGCGCAATGACATAATCTTGGAATCTGGCCTTCAGAGGACGCCCCCCATAAATTCGAACGCACCCATATCAGCGGCACTAAGTAAATGAAATGACAGGACTAGATATGAAAACATAAACAAATGGGAGCATGTGGTAATTCTGTGGTTTAATTATATAGATTATTTGTTTTACACCTTGTTGTTAATATTTGATTCTTTCCAACTGTCACCATGTGCTTGTTCAGTAGTGTTGCAAAGACAGTGACTGAATACCCTCTTCTGACTTTCATTAGAAAGCAACCTTTTAACATTTGGCATTTTCTGATCAACTGAGTTTAATGTACAGATTTAAGATGGAATACGGTAAACCATTTCAGACCTCATCTAATGGAACTTAGAATACCTATTTTACATCTAAACTGTGATTTTTTTAGGACTTAAAGAATTTCAATTATAGCCCAAGAAGGTTCTACAGTGGCTTACAGTCTTATAAAGATATGAAACATTTTTTTGCATTTAGTCAAGTGATTGCTATACACTATAATGTATTTCATTATAAAATAATATAAAGATCAACAATTAGTGTGCATTTGTGGTGTGCATAAAAAACCACATGGCTTTCCAAATATTTCCTTCCCTAGAGTCACCTTAAGAGGCTATTTTTTTAATTTATTTTTTTTTACAGAAAAGCCTTCGCCCAGAAAAATTAAATGGGAAGAATTTTAACTGAAAATTTTAGGCTTTGCCACATATCTTAACATGCACAGTCCCAAAGTTGGGGTCTTAACCCCACTTGGGGTCATTCATCAGCAAGTATGGGGTCATGACATCCACTTCAGATGTAAATTGAAGCAATAAACAGGAATGTTAAAAAGCTTAAAGATATGAAATCATCACTAAAGAATGGACAAAACTAGATATTATAGTTATAGACGGAATAATATTTTTCAACCCGTGGTTGATCAATTTGTATACTCAACCAATAGTTTGGTTAATAAGTCAACTTTAGCTTCATTTTGTGGTCAAATGCCTCTAGTATGGGGTCACTAACCGACGGACTGTACATAGTTTTTATTTATTTTGCCAATGATTTATAGTTTGGTGCAACATCCATTGGTTACGGACCCCACAGAGGGAGTGAGTGGACGAATGGGACCTTCTTGAAATCTAGTTGAATACCCCTGCTCTAGTATAATGGATGTTGGTCTGGACTTTGACAGGACTAACTTGTAATCTATGTAGGTTAATTGCTTCTGTTCTGCTAAAAGGTGAATCTCCATCATCATCTCACTGACACTTTCCCCTTGTGAAAAATAAAAGTTGACCTAACATGTAATTACTATTTAACTTCAATTTATTTCATAATATTTTCATATTTTCAATTCATAACTTTTCTCCATTCTCTTAATATTCAACATGCATTTTTTATTCCAAATTGTGTTTCTCCAAGTGTATTTGTCTCTGTGTGGCACCTTAATACTAAGACTATTCCTTGTACCAAACAGTACTTGATAAATTGTTTGTTTTCTGATTTTATGTTTCTAAGGTCTTTTTTAGGGACTTCTAGGATTATTCTGTTTATCTCTATTTATCTTCCCAGCATCACTGTCCCTCCAAAATAAAAGCATCCCCACCCGAATGATGCTGCTCAGAATTTGGACTGGTGTGCTGAGGGTAATATGTGGTATTGATTGTCTGAAAGTTCAGAATTGGTGTAATCTTAGCAGTTCAGCTTGTTTCAAATAACTCGTTATGATCCATCATGGCTTGTGGCAAACTGCAAATGGGACTTCGAATCTTTGCTATTTTAAAAAAAATGAAGATCAGAGAGCAGTTTTGGGTGGACAGTGGTTTTTTGGCAGGTTTCAGGTTTTACCATAATGTTTCTTTTTATGGTGAAGGTTTGAATGGTGCTTCATGAGATACTCAAAGGTTAGGATACTGTTTAACAACCCCACAGTGATGTAAACTTCATCACAGCTTTCTCTCTGACTTTATTACTTTGACATTGATCCTCACAAAGCTGTTTGTCGAGTAATTTTTTAAAAGTAAACATTTGCAGCACTCTCAGAAAAGCAGGATTTGCAAGAAGGACTCTAGTAATTAAGTGACAACTAAAGACCTTGAGTTAAAGCAGAGATTATTTCATTGTTGAGATAAAAATATGATTAATACAAACGAATGCAACTCTTAAAAACCTTACTGGTAAAAATGTTGTGACTGCTAATGATTTCTTTTGCTTTTTAAATGGATTACTCTCCTGTAAAGGTTGTAATTTGACTCAGTATAGTAATTACAGCACCAACAAATGTTTTACAAAATCAGAAAATGTACTTCACACTGAGCAAAA
The DNA here is from genome assembly GCF_000732505.1 of Cyprinodon variegatus. NCBI lineage: Eukaryota > Metazoa > Chordata > Actinopteri > Cyprinodontiformes > Cyprinodontidae > Cyprinodon > Cyprinodon variegatus. Next base: position 733,527 of record NW_015150720.1, on the reverse strand, counting down.
GAGCTTTGTGTACATGCCTTGTAAACCATAAGCTCCGTCTGTATCATTTATGTCATGGGAAATTGAATTACTTGCTCTGAAGCACATACTTCATAATATTCCAGAGAAGAAAATCTACAATACAGGTAATTGAAAATATATCAGTGGCTTCTTTGAAGAGTATTTTATGGGCTTGTTTAATCAGAGGCAGTGCTGTGCCTGTAAAAGTCTGGCCCAGAATGATACGAGCTACAGCGCAGATGTAATTCATCACATTCTTTTTTTGGCCCTTTTTGCAACTGACAAAACAGCTGCTGTGAGAAAAAGAATACACCACAAATTCATTGGGTCTCTTTTTATAGAGCATAAAAGTGATTCTTGGAAAGACATTTTGAAATCAAGTCATAAAAGGGAGCAATGGCTTGTGTCAGTGCTTTGATCGAGCCATTTTGAGTAGCATTTCTAATTTAATGTAGATTATAGGTTGATACTTCACATCCACCAACCAATATACGCACGATTTATTAGAAATAAAATTAAAAATGAGGACTTGTTAAAAGACTCAAATATTAAGGACACAGCAGGTATCTCTTTAACACCAGAATATTGAATCTACAGAAGCAATGACAGCATAGGTGCCTCTCAGTTAATTAGACACCGAAAAGTTAAGGTATTTCAATAATTCAGTTCAAAGAGGAAAACACCATATAAATTTGGTATGCACAGATCTGTATATTTACTAGTCTTGGGAGTTTTCTGATCCTGATTTAGAGCTAAATTATACTTTTTGATTTTTAATATTGTAAAATGTAAGCCTTCTGGAAAGATTGTCCCACCACTATAAAGTATTGTAGTTGGCATTACTGCAGAAATGCATGGAGGGATCAGCCAGTTGCCTGACTAAGATTTTCAGGAAGCCTAGTTTGCTTTTATAATGATCTTCAGCACACCTGCATTGCTGCCTCTTTGTTTCTGATGTCTTTAATCTTCTGCTTGACAATACTCTATATCAGGCTCCCTCCATTTCCAGCTCTGGAGATCTGAGTTCCTGCATGTTTAAGACGTGTTTCTGCTTCCACACTTGAATCAAATGGCTGAATTACCTCCTCAGCACACCATCAAGCTCTCCCGAGTCCTGATAATGACCTGATTCCTTTTGACTCAGGTGCATTGAAGCAGGGGCATATCTAAAAGTTGCAGGACTCCAGCTCTCGAGGATCATCATGGAGGAGGCCAGCTCCATATCTCCTCAATGAGTTTATGTCAGGTAAGTTTCCTTTTAGGTAATTAAAGCACACAAAGTTATGCTAAGTAAAAAGGAGGTTACTGTTAATTTTGGCATGTCATGCTGCAAAATTAGATTATGAATTGTTCTAAAGCTTCCCTGCTTAATGTTGCAGTGATTTGAATAACACCAGCAGATGACATATTATCCCCATAGACACATTAAACCTTAAGTCACTTGAATTTTGTGCCTCTTGACCCTTTTTCAAGACTCTGCGATGCTGATTTCAAAGGAAAATTCAACTTTTACTTCCATCTTCAAAAAAGACCACTAAAATAATCCATTTTTTTTTTATTTACTTTGGCCCAGATAAGATTTTTCTGCCATTGTCCCAATTTCAGTAGTGGCCTAAGAAATGGAGAACAGCAGTTATAGCCCATATCCTAGGTATGTCCATGTATGGTTGATCTTGAAGGTTTGACTGCAACTGCAGTCCATGTTAGGCAATTCAGACCAAAATTTCTTTGAATATAGATATTATTTTTTTTTTCAAAACCCCTCTTAACCCCTTACTTTCCTCTAAAGTGCAGCATTACGAACAGCCAGCTTCTTCTTCAGTAACATCCTTTAGAGCTTTCATTGACTATGTGCTTCGCAATGTCATGTCAGCAGCCTTACAAGTATTTCATTTAATTCTAAGAAATTGGTATGAAAAAATATATTGCTCCTGTTAAAATGAATCTAAATAACAACTGAGTATTTAAATAGCTACAATACAAGAGTTTAACGATATTCCAATTGGTTTAGATGCAACTGTACAGCAACTGTACAATGACATCCTAAACATCTTTGCAGCAAAACATCCTGATCAATATCTGATTGCATTCCCCTTATCAACCAATTAATAAGCAAAGCCACTTAAAAGGAGCAAAGAGTCCAGCATTGATGATTCATCCTACTGCTGCTGTGTGTTTGTACTCTCCTGATGCTGTGAGCATTCAAAAACGAAACCATCACTGATTCTAAAAGAGATATAAAGATATGTCATGGAGTATGAAGGTTGCAGCACATACACGGTTGATGAAGGACTCATCCATCCAATGTACGTCATGAGAAAGCCACCGATGTTAGCACCAGTGTATACTACGTATGTGATAAGTTATCTTATAATTGTAACCATCTGTGCTGTCAGAACTGAAGAACACAACAGACAGGAAGCTGGGGGAGAAATGTCTTACCATGGCCTGCTCTTGTAAGAAAAGGCATCCTGTTGATTGCAATGGGAACGGTACCATGCTTGTTGTGAAAGTGGTGGACATGGTGGGTGGTGCTCAAACTGGAAGATACTCTTGCCGTTCCGGTCTGGATTGGGAGCAAAGTAATTAAGGTGAACCAGAGTATTTGCCTTGAACAATAACTCAGGCCCATGCTGAGACTCAGCTGAGACCAGCTGCTTCTGTGTCCGAGCACAGAGGTGGCCGCAAAAAGTCTACCCATGTGTGCTAATTCCACGAAGGCCCAGGACAGACAACTGAGCCGGGCTCTGGCCTCTGATCGTTCAGCCTGAAGACAGCAGGGCATCTCACTAAGAGGCAGGATCCATTTCTTTCCAGGATCCTTTGCTAAGATTATTCGCTTTGTTTGGTTTGGACTCTGGTAGAAATGAAATCCTTTCGATCTGTGCCCATGAAAAGATTCAAAAGAAGCAATCCAAACCTTGAGCTAGGTCCAGAGGTTTACTAGAAAGTAAAAAAAAAAGACAACAGTTTTTAAATCTAGGTGAAAAGCTTCCTGGAGAACATTCTTCCAAAACTAAGCTCCAATACGTACAGATGAACATCCAAACAAAGCTTGGGAATGAATCCAACAGCCATGTCGTTCAGTTATTACATTAAAAATGAAAAGTGTCAGGGCAGAGCTTCATGTGATAGGAATTCTGATAAGCCCCTCCATCGCCCACAGGTAGAGCTTGAGGGCAGCTGATCCTGCCCACTAAGAAAAAGAGAGCCCCTCCACCGCAGTAGAAGATGAAACACGCTGCCGTGGGAAAATGAATCATTTCATTAAGGAGGAAAAATATTAATAATAAATCTCGAGTGGATATAAATACAAGGGGTGCAGCTACGGAGATGACGCTGGAGCCAGAGCTTTTGTTCCCTTTAACAGGGGGAACGAAAAAAAAAAAGAGAGAATAGAGACAGGGAGGGTGGGGGTTAGAAAGCGAGGGAGCAGTATCTGCAGCAGCGCGGTAAAGAAGAAAATCCTGAAAATAAATAAATAATTTGTCAGCAGCCCCTCTTCCTCCCAGTTCCCTCAGTGGCGCCGCAGATCCGGCAAAAGGCAACCTCTGGCGTGATCAGACATCCATCAGAATGCAGCCGCAGCAGCCTCTGCTTCAGACGGATGTTGGCTCCATCTCTCACGCTCCACCTGCTCAGACTCATGCAGCAACAACTAGTGCTGCATTCCCCTCGCTGCTGTCGCTGCTCCTTTCCCCCCCTTCCTTTCTTCCCTTTATCCTCTCCGGTTACCTTGTCCAGATCTGCTAGCTTCTGATGGAGGACATTTAAGCGGTGGCGCCTGGTCTCTTGAGGAGGGCAGGTGATTCTTGACTTGCTTCAGACAGAAATATGCCTATCAAAATTAAAGACTGTAATAAATCCAGGGAATGCCTGAGATTCCAGGACAGCCCACATCCAGATAAGAAAAATAATCACGATTTGGAGTAAAGGCGAGCTAAAAGAGCTCTTCTAAAGGCAGTACTGTAGTCGGGGTGCTCTGATCCAGCGAGGCACAGCATGTGCCTCTGTGTATGTTTGTGTGTGCGCGTCTGAGGAAGAGTCTGTGATCAAATGGACGAGGAGGGTGAGGGTGGGTGGGTGAGGGATAGCGGCAGAGAGGAAGGGAGGGAGGGGGGGCGACTCAGGAAGAGACGGCAAAAGAGAGAAGAGGCAAACACTCCGGGAAATAGTCAGGCAAGTAAATGGGTTGTGTGAATAAAAACATGCTAGAGGATTCACTGCGCGCTGGTTTGCAGGTCCTGGCAGTAACACGTAGAAATCATACTGCAGAGGAGGAGCCTGATTTAGGTGAGCTGTCAGAACTGTTAAGCAGGGAACACAGGTGGATTCAAACAGCATTAAGACCCTAAATCTACAATAACAGGTATGAATAAAAGAGAAACACAAATGCTTATAGCGCCCAGGAAGTTAGATGATGCTCTGTGCAATCTATGTAGAGCAAATCATGAGCTGCATCAAAATTCAATCTAAGATCTGTCCCTTCGCAGCAGTGTGTCGACATCCTCCCAATCTATTTGCTTAAAATCCCTCCTCCTACATCTGTATACCAGTCACAGCTCTTGTTTGCTCGGAAGCTCCAGTGCTACTTAACCATGCAGAACTCATTCACAGCAATAAATGATCTGTGGGGTCAGGGACTCTCCTGCCATTCTGGCATGATGTTATAAGAGGAAGGTAGGGACGTGAGAGAAAAGAGGAGAACAAGAAGGGAGGAAGACATTGGGGAAGGGAGGCTGCAGCCGTATCAAATGAATCGCGGTCGATAGAGATATCAGCCAGGATTGCCTGGTCGGTTGAAAGGACACGCATGGAAACAGGAGGACAGAGCCAAGCCATGCAGCACCACCTCTCACGGTGACAAGAAGCCGACACAGGCCATTACTCAAGAGAGGGAGGGAGTGCTGCGTGCGGTGAAGCAAGCTTGATTGAACTAAAGGAACTGAGGAGAGATACGCGCACGATGCTGTGGAATCGCAAGTGGCTGAACGGCGCGCAGACATTCATCTGCGGGTATTGTGGACATAAATAAACTGATAGAGGTTGTGGATCCTCGTTGGTTTGCCCATCTGAGTCAGAGGGAGATTTAAGCCCTTTCTTTATGTGTTTCCTTCTCTTTATACCCCTCAGTAAATTGTAATGCATGTCAGTTCTCCCAAATAAACAGTGGTTATGATGCACTGCATGACATGGAGACTAGTTAGCAGCAAGTGGTAACAAAACATAAGCATAGCTCATTGACAATGCTTGCAATAACGCACATTTGACTCACCTTTATAACAGCTCCGGCTCATTTAAAAGAGAAACAGCCAAATCCTTTGCTATAGGTTACTTTCCTTTTATTCCATTTCAAACCGTTATAGTTTTTCTTACTTTAAAGTATAAAAGAAGGCAGTTTTGTGGGAATCATACATCAATTGAGGCATTTATACCTGCTTTGATAGCCACAGACCTGGAAAGATTTTTTATAATTCAAAAATATTTTGCTATAAAGAAATTAATGGATGTTGTTTCGCTAATTGGTACCAGCCACAGAAATCCACACACAAGAAGAAAATGATCAAAATTAGCTCATAATTTAGGTTGTGGATAATAAAGTGGTACAGTAGAGGAAAGGGGTATTGAACATATTAATCTGTAAAGTTGTACAGTAAGCCAAGAAACCAACTGAAACTGGTTGGTAGATAAAGTGCAAATCTTCTCCACATTTGAGTCCTTTAATACCAGCTGGTTTAGTTGGGAGTTGGATCTATCTTTCCACCAAAGTACAAAGTACTCAACTCCCAATTTCTTATGTCTACTCACCACACAAGATTTCACTGCGAAAGAAAATCTTTCTTATATTTTCCTAACAAAACTTGGAGAATAGTGTTTGGAAAGATGAATACATGGGAGACATGACACTGAACAGTACCCTAAATGCACCCTACCAATAATGGAGTATGGGGGTGGTGTCACCATGATGTGGAGAGTCTCCAAGCACATGATGCTGGCAGATTTAATTTTACTGAGATGAATCCAAGGTAAGAGATACACAAACACGTAATCAAATAAGGAAACCTTCCTTTGGCTTTAAATAAAGGAATATACAGTTGCTACATAAAGTCACCGAATAGCATTACATATCTACAAAGATAGAAATAAAATAAAGATAGGTTATGAGCACAAGAGTTACCAGATAGGGGTGGGAACGGAAGAATTCACCCAACCCCTTAAAAAAACACAATGAGAAGAAATTGAACATAACACAAAGTAAAAGTGTCAGCAAAGCTTTCAAAATCATGGTTTGTTTAAGGAACCAATGATCTATTATTAGCTTTTTAAATTATTTTTATTTCATTCATCAACATGCGGAGACTCTTATGTATGTAGTATTTTTTCTGCGTTTTTCTGCATTGCACTGTTGGGTTTGTATTACTGTCTTAGGGGGATATTTTAAAGTCAGCGTTACTGTAAACGGAGGTTTTTGTGTATTGTTTTGTACTTTTCAAGTTAGAACAACGTAAAGTCCATCTGGATAGTGTTCTGATGTGTTTTTGGGCCTAAATAGAATTCTAGCTGAGGGAACGATTAGCAAACATAACTAGATGTGCTGCCATCTGCTGGAATTACCAGAGAACTATCAGAAAACCAGATAGTGAATGCTAAATAAAAGCTGACTGTAAAACAACTGCAATGGTAACACGACAAAAATACAATCCACTGGACTTTGTTTTCAGGTTTGAATCAAGATAATGGCAAACAAATGAATTTAGAGTTTTCTAAAATCTAGAATCATTAGGCTTTTCAGGAGAAAAAAGGCCAAGGGTGGTTGGAGGGAAATGAAGGATAAATAATTTGAAAAGCGCCTCATGGCATCTGTTAAGTAAAACAGCGGATGTGTGATGCTGTGTGCCCTTTTTATTTCTCAAGGCTTTCAGCATCTTTTCAGAGTGGACAGCATCTCGCCCTCTTTAAAAAGTACCAGAAGAACTTAGAGAATAATTTAACGGCCTCTGACAAGAAACTGAAAATAAATCTCACTAGACTTTGTTTCCATGTTTGAAGTAGTTTTGCTTCCCATCCAGGAAGCTTTTTCAATTCATTCCAATTTTTTTAATTGAAAAAGCTTCTTGGATGGGAAGCAAAATGGCTTAAAACGGGTTTAAAACCTGGAAACAAAGTCCAGTGGATTTTTTTTTATTTTTATTTTTTACTTTTTTGAAAATCTCCAGAGAAAATGATCTAAAACACACTGTTCAGAATCAACCCAGAAATATTCACAAAAGCGGTCGTTCTCCATGACAAGCTTAGCAGTACGGGACAGATCAGGATGATTTATAAGGTGCGACTTGGTCTGCCAGGCTATCATCTTTCTAGGCAGCGATGATATCTTGGTGGGAGCTGTCAGCGGTGAAAAGCTGTCCTTAATCAATTTATAGGCTCAAGGGTTGCTCAACATGAAGAAAGTCAGGAGAGATGGAGAAGCCTGAGAAATACTAGCTGTCCTTCTGCTGCCCTTGGTTATTTGATAGGTTGAGCATTCCATGAAGCTCTTCTCATCAACCAACATCTAAACAGACCACACAGGATATACAGTAAGGAAATCTAAATTTGATGAGATGATTTATACTATAACCCCAGGAAGGGTGTGTAGATCTAATACCAAACTTAAATGTTCCAGAATATCAAACTAATTCTTTGCTGCATAAATACACACTGCAGTTTTTCAATGATTTGAATATTAAAGCTAAAAACCAATAAAATTTAAGAGCAGCTAGAAAAGTGAAGCCTTAGAATTAGCAAAGAAACTAAAATCAACCCAGCCCTTTATTGCAGAATCAATCTGACTGAAACACATTCTTATATAAGAACTATTTAAAGTAATGCTTCTCCTTCTGGTTTACTTCCTGACAGTAATTTACTCCAAAACCTTTATTTTGCTTTGTCAACAGATTTTCAAGGAGTGGAATTGCTGGTGTGCTTCAGGTAATTTTGCTCCAGCCTGAGTTTAAGGGACTCTCTTAGTTCTCAAAGGTGGATTTTTCACATTTAGAGATGGAGTTTCAGACAAGATCACACTCTTAAATCAGGATTATTGCTGGGAAAGTCAGGGCTTCCTAGGCTACCATTTATGGTGCGGATATAGCTGCCATGAATATACAATGTAGTGGTGGTGACAGAAATAAATGATGCAATAACAAAAAACATCTTAAGGTTTTGTTTATCTTTAAATCAGTTGAATATATAGTCATGTAAAATAGTTGTTTAAGAGCATTATCTTGATGTCTTTTAATATTTAAAAAGAAAACAAGACATTTAGTTTTTTTTGCTAGTAGCAGTTGGAAACACATTTTACAAATTCCAATGTTTTCCAAGCTCATTCCCTGCTCCATTCTGTTCACTCAAAATTGAATGACAATTTAAATCGCATAAAGACACAAACTGATGACCAGACCGTAAAAGTTTAAAAACAATCCACTGGACTTGGTTTCCAAGGTTTGCAGATGTTTCGCTTCCCCTCCAGGAAGCTTTCTCAATTCAAATGTCTGAATCCGCAGGGAGTTGAGGCTTTAACCTTGGAAACCAAGTCCAGTGGATTGTTTTTAAACTTTTACAGAATGACTATGACCTGGATGACTGGGAATCTTCATCAGCATGATGACCAGACTTTTTTAGACTTTGGAATTTTCCACTAGCAAGCATTAATCAAGGTTTTTATTTAATACATCAAGTGTCTTAAAGCTGCATAGCGGCCCAGTGAGAAGGATCGCCACTTTTCCATGTGTCCTTCTTTTGAAGACAATGGCTCAGACTGGGATTCCCTGGAGAACTAAAGCTTTAGAAATGGCTTTGTATCTGCTTCCAGTTTAATGGCTGTCACTGACTTTGTTCCTTATCTTAAATTCTTTAGATCAAGGCAGACTGTTAGTTACTGAGATCTATTAGCCTATCTGACTTTGTCTCATAAGCTAAATGTGGTCTAGTATTAATTCCATAAGTTTGGAAGTAATCAGGATAATAAAAGTTTTACAAAAAAGTTCAAATTGTTTCTCTTTATAAATAAAACACTTTTTTAAAATTGTATTTATATTATCCAGGTTATCTTTTACTGATACCAAAATTTGATCAATGATCGATTTCATGGAAACAAAGCAAAAACAGAAGCCAATGTTGATGTGGCAAATACTTTTTCTAAGGTACTGGAAGTACCCCAGTATTTTCTATTTCTGTAGCACTATCCAGCTACATTTTTCTTTTACAAAACATTCTTTCCACTTGAATTCACTAAATCACTGCCTTTTCCTTTTATGTAATAATATATATATTATGAGGAAAGCTTTAAATATTGCTGTAGAAAAGCCAGGAGGTACCCCGTAAACTTGCAAGTGACATGATGTGAGAGGACATGCAAGGCGTTTTAGGGTCTTAAGAAACCTAAATGTGAATGTTTTTTCTCAGGAGGATTTGAGAGAGGATTTTTTCCCCCCTCCAGACATCAAGTCTCGCCCCAGGGGGTAAAGTAGCAGGATTAATCATAGCACTTTCAGATTAATTACTCATAATGCTAGCACCCTGTGAAAGGCATGGCCTGCAGTTGTGATGTTTGGTTGATTTCATTAATCTCAAAACGACAACACCTAAAATAAACCTGGTTCAGACGGTGAAGAGGAAGAAACCAACAGGCGGCGTGGTGCAGGAGCTGTACCAGAAACCAGCATAACAACAAAGATTATTGTATTGAGCAAAAACAAAAAAGTAATCCAACCTGATTAGTTTTTCATCTTTTCATTGAGCTGATGTTAATTGAGATCACAGTTGCAAAGATGTGAACACAAAGAGCTACTTCTCTTTAACAATGAGGACATTTATGAAATCCAGCTTTTAACTCAACAGAGTTGGAGTAAAGAAAAGCTTCTTCTCATTAAAATGTACACCTTTTCTGCACTTTGATTTTTCAGAGCTTTTTCAATGAAAAAAAAAAAAAAAATCAACCCTGATGCTTGGCATGCTGCAAGCTCTCATTCAAAAACACATCCTTTGCAGCAATGTGCTGCATATTTCTGGCTGCACATGGCACTGGCAAAAATAGACTCCATTTGGTTGTTTAGCTGAGCTGACTAGCACCAGGGTGGTTCCAGGAAACGAAGAGAAGCAGCGATGCATACAATGCAGAGAAACCCAGCGACAAAACAGAAAGAGCCACAGTCAGCCAAATCTGAATATCCGTCATTTCAAATGGCTGCAGCTCAGAATAATACGATCTGATGAATAAAACATCTTGCCATAATGGAAATCTAAACCTGAGACAGAATCTGTGCTTGGCTGAGGATCTTTCCTGCTTAATATTCTCATCAAATTATTTGTCTTCATTAACCGGTTTTGCTCATTATGACAATTATGTAGAGCAAGCTGGCATGCACAAGAGTTTTCACTGTTTCCATGACTATAGTTTGTGCATTGCATGCAGATTTAATGCATTTTACACTCTTTAGAATTTTTGCAATCAAGACAAAAATTTTTTACGACTCATCTGTCGTTTTTCATGTTCATATCATGCACACTAACCCATAGCAACAACTTACACATTTGTTTTGTTCACCAGCTACTGCAGTATGTTGGAGCTATATTGGTTTGATAAATCCAGAAGGTTTCGTCTGGTTTCTCTACAAATTCTTTCCTGTCGGAGTCGTCACACTTACTATTTGTTGATAAGTAGTTAAATAGTGGCCTGTGCTATTCTCCCTTCACTTACACATAGAAATGACAAAGATCTACATTAGATGTAGATGTTCTCTAAAGATTCTGAATCACAATGCACCATACAGTTGCCATTGAAGACTTCATCTCCTAAAACTCTCAAGTTTTGGATAAATAAGTGATTTTAGGTTGTGTGAGATCTAATGCTTATAACCTAAAATGAAACTGATGGTATGAACGATATTGTGATTAGTGTGGCATATAAATATCTCTTTTTCCAAAACAGTATGTTGATCCCTAAATAGTAAAAATAAAACAGTGTAAGAATCCAATTGAGGCAAGTTAATTGATATTAATAAAATGAAAAAATAATCTATATTTTTATTGTTAAAAATTATGATTTCATTTAAATTTATAAACACTGTAATGTTAAAAGGATAGAAAATAGAAATGCTCATTTATAAAGTATATATCTTGGATTTTTAGGCTTCCTTGTTTTTTTGTCTTTGTATGTACATAGGAAAATAGAGTAATCAGCAACAGTGTTTTGACCGATTTTTACCATGTTAATTTCTTAGTTTTTATTAAAAATTCAAAAGAATATTTTCTGGTCCCTTGTGTTTCCAATGCATATTGCTGGACTGATTTCTGAAGTGGTAGATGACCAACAAAGGGAACTGAAGTGCCACTATTCATAATTATGTGGATTGTGTAATTCCACACTACTATTCCAATACCCATGTACTATTCAAACCAAGGATAAAACAACCGTGAAAAAAACAAAACCAACAAATATGTAAAAAAAAATGTGGAACTCCAAAGTTTTAAGACATGTGTTTTTCAGATATTATGAGGCTTTGAAAACCATGTTCCCCATGCTTCTGCCATCACTCTAGCAGTTTTAGCCTTTTCTGTTAATTGGACATTGCTTTAAGACCCATATTTTGTTCAATACTTTTAAACCCTTTTTTTGACATGTACACATTCACTTTTTGAGCAAATATAATTTTGAAATGCCGTTTATCTTTGTAAATATACCCTCCCTGTCTCAGCTTAAAGTTTATGTATGCTGTCAGGTAGCTGTTTATTCATTAAAGCAAGCAAGCAGGAATGAATGAAAGAAGGATCAGTGTGGTCATTATAACCAACCTTATGAGTTATCCTGATTGCTCTTTTTTTGCAGAGGTTTAAGTGATGTTACCCCATACTTCGACAGAACAGCTAAGGTATGGTGTGTATTGCTTTAATGAGAAATATGATGCTTCTAATTGATTTAGTCTAAACAGTTTTTTTGAGGCAAGGCTTCCAGCAAATCGTATTATCAATTATCTCACCTAAGAATTTCATTTTATTTACCTGTTTCATCTGCACCCAATCTATTTTGACTTTCACATATATATTTCCTTGTCATTTCCAAATAACATTAACTGTTTTTTTCTTCCAGGCTAAAGGACCAATTATTTTTGTGAAACCAGTTTCTGGTGTGATGTCATCCAGGAGCTGTTGTAAACTCTCACCTGTAGCGAAAATATCTGTGCCATCTAAAAACGAGACAGATTTTATTATTTGTGCAACTTTACACATGTAATTTGTGTAGAAAATAAGCAGTAGTACCACTACTGACCTCTGGGGGCACCACAAACAATATCCAAGCAAGATGACAGATAATCACCCATTTTCGCATACTGTGGCCTGCTATTTAAATAGCCCTTCTTCCACTCCAGAATCAGCCTCAAATACCATAATCCACTTTACTGATTAGCATATTGCGATAATTTGTGTCAAATTCTTTATTGTTAAGATCAAGAAACAGGCTAATTACAAACCTCTTCTTATCTATGGAGCTGGTGATTTCTATTAATTCCAGAACTGCCGAAGCACTATATTTCTGCAATCTAAACCCATACCATCTTTTAGAAAACAGTTTGTGTTTGGTTAACTGAGTTATAATTCAGAACAATATAATAATTTTATGAAGCTAAACCTATCATATTCATAACGAAATACTGAATTATGGCCTTTTGACATGGATATTGGCATTTTTGTCACATCAAACTCCAAATATAAATTTCAATTAAGTTTTTCAGCTTGTAAAGGTTTTATAGTGAAGTCATACAGTGCAATGCGTTGTTCTAGACATATAAACCTACCATGATACTGTACATCATAGAAAGGGAGGGAATATGTTCAGTTGCTGTTATACAGCAGCAAACGTTCTATCCTATTACTGGAGAGACACTGTTGCTTTGCTGGTTTTGCTGAAGGGATTTGTAAAGATTTGATCATGGAATCATAAAAACAATAATTAAGTATGTGTTTTAAAAAAAGCTTAGTCAAGCAGAAGAACCGGTGATGGCTTTTGCTTTTGATATTGTTCCATCTTTTCAGCACTATGACACTGCAATGATGTGCACACTGCTGATTTAACATTCAAACCCTGTGTTGCATCTGAATTCAATGCTTCATAGCTTTGCTCCCCCGTGATATTTTGGATCAACATTGACTATTGTAGTGCAGCAAAAAAAAAGTTTTTCACACTTAACTTGTGACTTATTGAACTGTCAGGCAGAAAATGCGCCAACGAGGACTTTAACCATGACGACTTTGACTAGTATACCAGGGTGCACATTTATTGCAATAGATAGTACCGATGAGGTTTTGATACTGTGTCAATATTTAGTTATCACTCCTTTACACAAACCTCAGCTCAACTCTTAACATTAATTATCACCATAATACATGTGAGTGGACTGTAAAGGAGTGACGAACTGAAATCCAACACCGGTGATGGTTTTTTTCACAGTGAAATACTCAGCGTTCTTGGAACAGAAAATCAGCTTTCTTGGAACAGAAAGAGAGAAGCAAATAAAAAATATCTGTCTGAGAATTTTCATATAGAACTAGACGGTGTGATTATATTTCCTGAGACATTTATAGCTGCTAATGGTAAACGGCAGAAAAAAAATGTTTATTTAAAACTTTGTTTTGATAAAAGTACTTGCAGTTTTAGTAAAACCATGGAGCTGCACATTGAGTTACATATTTAAGTATGTTAAATACCTAAACAGATGTAGTTTTTTTGGTTATATTTTGCAGTGCTCTTTTTGAAAAATCCTAGATCTGCTTGCATTTAGTGTGTAATCGAGTCTGAAATGTTAACCTCAATTTTTTATTTGAATCCCAGCCTACCTCTGGCTGGCAGGATGCTTTTTATTCCACCCTGTGGAGACGGAGAAGAGTTTTAGTGAAATGGACTATATCCTGAAGATGGAATAACCAGCATTAAGACCGAGAACAGTGATCACTGCTCCACCTTGTCCTCTGCCTAGCGCATGCTTTCCTCTGGCTATTGACAGAAGCTTAAATTGTGACAATTCCCAGATCTGTTGCCTGGTCCTTCTTTCAATCATGCAATGGTGAAGGATCATAAAAAATAACACTTAAAGAACAGAGAGAAAATCCGGGTGATAACAGCGGACCACCTGGTGACAGAAGAACAAGAAAGTGGTACTTAAATACAACATAGACAAAGGGAAACTGCATTAACACAGACATATATTTTCCATTGTATTGGGTCCAGACTTTAATTTGGCCATTCAAACACTGGGTGTATCCACTCTATTGTATCTCTGACTGTATTCTAAGAGGCTGTTTTCCTACTAGCAGGCAAACCGTGGGTCCTGTTTCAAGCCTTTTTTCATCCTCTAACTATAATATTTCTCATATTTCTCTATCTCTGTACTCCATGCGTCTCCTGATCAACTCTGACATGCTTCACAGCCTGTACTCAAGCAAAGGATCTGCATAATTGCCATCTCCATCTTTGGCCAGCACACTTGTTCATGCATGTAACCTGGCCTAAACCTTATCCTTAATATTCCTGCTGTGTTTCATACATGTCTTTTCTCAAACTGTAAATTGAAAATCTTATGGGATTCTCTTAATGGTTGATGTCGGGCGACAGTGGCGTTGGATGTAGGAGTTTGCCCTGAAATCGAAGGATTGACGGTTCAAGCCCCAACTCCGACTTTCATTGTCGTTGTATCTTTGGGCAAGACACTTCACTTGCATTGTCTACTGATGGCGGTCAGAGGGCCCGGTGGTGCCAGTGTACGGCAGCCCCGCTTCTGTTAGTGAGCCCCAGGGCAGCTGTTGCTACAATGTAGCTTGCCACCATCAGTGTGTGCATGAATGGGTGAATGAATGTAGTGTAAAGCGCTTTGGTCAAGTCAGGAGACTTGAATAAAGGCGCTATATAAGTACATGCCATTTACCGTTGATGTCTGTAAGCCACTCATCTAAATGTCACTGATTTGTAGTCTTAACAAACAACAGCTGCCTTTTTCTCCAAATTAAGCTGTGGACTTTTGCAAATCCTGTGGTTACTTTGGACTCTTGGATACCTCTTTATCAGAGCATATTATTGATAACTCTTAGTTGTGTAACAACCACATTTATGCTTTCAAAATCAGAAGGACAACAGACACTACCCAAATGGCCATGGTGGGTCCCCTACCATTTATTTTTAAACATCATTCTTTGTCTTGAAATATTCTTACTGTCTTGATTTGTGGACATTACGATCTAAAGAGAAGCACCATCTCCTGGTCAGATCCTGTAATTCAGTGAAAGAGGGTCACTTAAGTGGCTGGAAGGTGTAGGGGATTTTGCTGGGAGTTGGAGGGTAGTGGGCTGCCATTTGGCTGGCGTTTGGCTGGGAAGGGCCATTTTGAATGGCTGCTACTGTATAGGTAATTGAATTGTATAAAATTGAAGAGGATTTTAAAGAAGATTTCCAATAAAGTGAGGTAAGTCAACACTAACAGAGATTTCAGACACAACTACGAGGAAAATTCAGGAAAAACCCACAAGTAACATCAGCTGAAATACAGGACCCCGAAATGAGGAGTATGGCTGTTTAAAGATGTGCAAATCCTCTTTTTGGCCAGAATCATAAAGGGTACATTTGGAGAGGAGTCCACAAGGCTTCATAGTTCACCATTTTAAACGTGAAAGAGGGGGGATGGATCATAGATGATTTGGGGATGGCCCCATCAATGACCCCTCACACCCCCACCATGGACTGTTCTCCCTGCTTCCCTTATGGGAAGAGGCTTTGCAGCATTCAATGCAGTGCCAGCAGATTCCGAAACAGCTTCCCCCCCCCCATCAGTAGCTGAGCTGTTGAGAAAACTCTAAATCATGTCACAGACTCTGCATCAAACTGACAACACCAAGATGCACAGAAGACTGAGTCAAAATTGATGGCAGATTGAATTAAAACATTTATCAGAAAATACTGGAAAAAAAATTAGCAAATATCAGCCTGGAAGCTGCACATGGTAGGTTCTTGGACAAGAACTGGGGTATTTAACCTTTTTAATTGGGTTTATTTGAGTAGCTGCTGTTGTCATTAGACTTTTTAAAGGGTAGACATCATAACTGGCTTCAGACAACAATAGGCCTTTGTGTCATAATATTATATGCATAAAGGATAAGACATAAAATATTCCTTTAGGGTAGGTAAAATTATGAGTTCAACATTACATCCAAGGCAAATTCTAACACAACTGTTCTCATTAGTGGTTCCACAGTGATGGAAAAAGCTGTCAAATTGCTACTGGAACACCCTGTGTCTTCTACAATCCCTTAAAGATTCATCTCCTCTGATAACATCTCCTCTGCTGATAGCTCTTGCCACCTAACACATCGTTCTCACAGTTACTTTGCACTTTTACACATGTTCCTGCAATACATCCTTTAAAAAGATGTTGTGCTTTTGCCTGGGCGAGAACTTCTCGTTGTTTCAAACCTTAGCTGTTTTAACTCCAATTACATTTAGCCAAGTTTAGAAAAGTGTCAAAATGCTACAGTATGTATTGCGAAACATGAGACCAACCAAATGCACCAATCACTTAAAATAACAGTAAAGGTGTATTAAAGAGCAAAACCATTATGTCCATGGAGAAAAGGTCCACTATTCAAATAGAACTGGACCTTAATGGAGGAAAAGACACTGCAGAAAAAATCCTACAACTTTGACATGAAAATCAAAAATATTGTGTTGGCTAGTATAAGGAAGGGTTGCTTCTAGGGGTTTAACTTGTAATTTAGTTTGAATAGTGAACTAAGCATAACTGATGAGGAGTATTTGCAAAATTATGTAAAACAGGAGGAGCTCAATAAAATGAAGAGGCTTTAATAAAGTTTTAACAGATGAAAGTGTATGCTACAGTACACCACTATCAGAGTATTGCATATCGGTCTTGCATTTCAACAGAGCACGAAGATATAATGCCTCAGAAAAAATAATGCATATAAGTCTGTAGCATAATAAGATAGGCTTCTATGAATGTTTTTGGGAAATTACTAACATAACAGCTGATTTACCGTTTGATTTACACCAATCACATAAATGAAACATGTGTGCCAGTGATAAATATTACCATAAGTTTAACACAATAACTTTAATTTTATGCAAGCCTATATAAAAAGGTTCTGTTTATTGATGTTAAACTCACCACAGTATGCTGGATACTTAAAACTTGGGGTAGCTTGAACAATATAGCAACTACAAGAGATAACTACCGTAATAAAGCTTTTAAATGTAACTTCCAGGAAAGCATATAATGCCTAAATGTGGGGAAAATATAATGAGATGGTGAAATAACATCACCAGGCTTTTATGAATGCGACAGCATCCTTAGTCCCAACACAGATACCATATTTAAAGCAGGGGTGCATCAAAAGCAACACATGGTACAGTATGACAGAAACTGATTCTCCTAATAATCCACTTATTTTCATTTTGTTTGATATTTGTTGCATTTTCCAACACACCAATATGGATGGCAAGATAGTAAAAAGTGTAATGGCAACTTTATATGCTTTTACTGGACATAAGTAATTCGGAAGTAAGTGTTTCATTTCAAATCAGACTCTAACTTACCCTTAATTTCTGTACAACTATTAAATGTTTCTTAATTGTCTTCACATTAAATGATTGACAGCTTCAAGAACAATTTAGTCCTTTCAGCACCAGATATAGTAAACATCTAGAAAATGTTACATCAAACACACTTTTATTGGCTTAGAATTTCAATTTTTCGTTTTCAAAAGAAGAGCAATGTAAGTATGAACATAAACCTACAGAAAACACAAAGTAGTCCATAGAGTTAGGGATTTCTTCTCAGAGGATTATGTCTTTATTAGAAAATGCACTGAACATAAATGCATTCGCTCCAGATTCTTAGAGAAACAAACAGAGAAAGAAGTCTCTGTTTGAGGTATAAAAACTGTAAATCTGCTTATAGCGTTCTCACAAATATTTTTTGTGAAAGTAAGACGTAACAGTGTAAGATGCTGTATGGATTACAGACGCTGTTTTTTAAAGCACTTCCCACTTTTAGTTTTTTATTCCCTGAGTATTATTAGTTAGGATGCACAGCTTTCACATCATTATCTTTAATCTGACGATATATTACAGAAATGACCATGATGACGGACCCAGGTAAGTGAACCAGCTTCATGATACTGAAAATTCTAACTTAAAATTTACTTTAAAAACAGATCATTTTCTGGGGCTATAAGGAAGGGGCTTTTGTCTCATATCATCATAAATTCGAGACTTTTAAGAAGCTCTTAGAAATTAAGATGCTTCCCTTATATTTAATGAGAATAAAAGGGGTAAAATGTTTTTGACTGTTCTCAAAATTTCCATTAATTTTTGAAACAAATAATACTACTGTTGAAAAAAAGGAATATA
>NW_015150720.1:708486-714859 GCF_000732505.1 Cyprinodon variegatus | reverse complement strand
TCACAATTAACTATGTTAGGTAATACAGTTTAAAAAAGCCTCTCTTTCTAGAGTTGAGTAACCTACTGTTAGCGTGGTCTATTCAAAATGCATTCCTGATGTATTGTATTCCTGCCCAAATAAAAGCAGTGTTCATTGTGTGCTGAAGACAGACTGAGCAAAGAATAAAATCAGATGAGAAACGAATAAACATATGATCCATGAATATATCATTATCAATTACAACTGCATCTGAGAAAAAACGTGTGAGGAGCAGCAAGCTCGTTTCACGACATAGGGCGAAGCTTAACAGATCCTTTTATTATTCATTGAACACAGAAGAAAGTGCGGGAACAATTTATCAAAACGAACTGGGAGCTAAAGAAAAAAATATATAAAGGTTTTCTTCTGCCAAGAATGCAGAGGCTGGCGCTTTGTTGTACAATGACCAGAGTATGGAGCCCGGAATAGAGAGCAGGTGACAAAGAGACTTAGAAGAATAAAAAGATGGAAATGGAAGAGTAGAGAGCTGTGTGTGTCCAACCAAAAGAGATACAGAGGGTTTGGAGGGTAGATTTGATTAGTAAGTACTTCCTGTGTGATCATGTCTGCAAGATGAAATCAGGAGGATCATTACAAATAATGTTTTTCTTCGCACAAGGATAAAATCAGTCTGAGGGCAGAGACGCATTCGAGAGCGCAGCCGTCCTCGAGCATGGCCGCTGGATGGAAAGTTGTGCACGGGGTGAGATCCTGAACACAATCCCACGAGCGTGGGAGGAGCTGGCGCGCATGGAGAGCGGTTTTCTCCTCTCGAAGGCGGAGTTTCTCGGGCATGTGTGACTTTGGCTACGTTCGTACTGCATATGAGGCATGAATCTGATCTTTTCATTGCAGTCTGAACAACACAGATCCGATTTTTTCCAATCCGACCCAGGCCACTTGGCTATTTGGTCCTGAATCCGATACGAATCTGATCTTTTCAAATGCGACCTGTGTCTGAACGGCCATGTCGGATTCATCCGACCTAAACATCATTAACACCCGACATAGATCTCTACTCTGCGTCTTGCTACGCAGAAGCGGCAAGAAATACAACATCCATGGCAGATGATGATGCGGAGAGCAGTATTTATGTTTAAACATATTGAAAAGATTGTGTTTTTATGGTTGGAAAAGACCGCTAGATGTGTGTGGATGAATGCTGTTCACACAGGAGATCACATACAAGTCGCATATATTTGGAAATATGAATGGAAACGCAAAAAAAAAAAAAATCGGATTTCACAAAAAAATTGGAATTGAGCATCTAGGCCTGCAGTGTGTTAGATAAACCAGAAGTAGTTAAACAAACATGCGAGTTTATGTTTTTTGTGGGCGTTTTGAAATAAATGACGCCATATATAGTAAGTGCTATTCGAAAAGAGATAGCTGAAACTTTAACTCCTTTCAGCAAGTTGGTGCCATGCTTGTCCGCTCATATGCTCACCTTAAATTATTATTTACAGCCAGCTGTTAGGTCTGCTAATGCTAATGCTAACCTACCAACATTTGACATACATATCAGGAGGGAAAGCAGCAATTTCTGTGTGGCTTTGCCTCTTATTGCCACTAACTCAATAACTTTTTAATTTTGTGTTTGCTTCTTTTTTGGTCCTCTAGAATCTGATTGAAATGTCAAACAAAAATAGGTTATTTCTCAGGGCTAACAAGGTGCTACCACCATCTGGAAACACCTCAGTTCTTGTGGCTTCAGCCGATTATTCCTACTGGTGCAGAGTCATCTCATGTTGATGTTGGCACTGTAACAAGAAGTAAATATAAGACCATTTTACATTTATAAAACAATTATTTCTATACATTTAAAAAAAAAAGCTCTTTCATCACTTCTCCTCCATCCACCTGTGTAGTTAATACGTTTGACAACTACTGCCACCTAGTGACTGGAGGCTTGTCTGGGATTGACCCTTCTTGTCTTTATCCCACATTGCAGTTTACTTATCTCCCTTGGAATTGAAGATTCCATCATGCACATATTGCAACAAAACCCGAATTCTAATGTATTAAACAGGACTGGAATTGTTTTGCTTTTCAGAAACTCTGGAAGACTCAGGAGAATGACTCAACAATCGCCTCGATCACTACCTGACAAACAGACCACAGTTTCAGAGACTAAAAAGTCAGCAGGGTACTCTACCCTCACCATTAAATGTTTCTCTGTACACCTTAGAATTTCAGGTAAAAAAACTGTAGTACAATACATCTGTAGAAGTATTGTACTGCGGTCAGATGTATCAGAGATGCTCAAGAAGGTGAGTATGCTTTGTGGCATCATGCAGAAGCAATTATCTCATCCTGAATGTGAATAAAACAAGGGAAAATATAGATTTCAGAAGAAACAGAAACAAGTCAGACACTTTAAATACCTCTTTAATCACCTGAGCAACAGACTGAACTTGTGATGCAACTGTAAAGATGTCACAGAGAAGGGAGAGAGCAGATAGAAAGAGGCTACATGTCATTTATTGTCTGGAGCTACTGTAGATACTGCAAATCTTCTATATGTGTTGCAGCGAGAGAAATCTCTTCTGTCATTATCTAATGAGATGGATGTATCAGAATAATTAACTGAAAGAAAACAACTGAAAGCTAAGGAAGGCCAACTCTGTTCTGGGTGCGGCCATAGAATCTATGGAGGTCAAACCCTGGTTGGTTCAATGTGGTAGCCCATGTGTGTGTTGAAAAAAAAAAAGTAAAATTTTACAGAAATTATTAATATAAGAGTATTCATATATTATATGTCATGTATCATAACAAATTACTGTAAGATATCATTGAAAAATAACACAAACTATAAGGTTTAAAGAAAATTATACTTTTAAAATGCTCAAAGTTCGTAAACATTAAAATAGAAAGGAAATAAAAGCAGAATAAAAGCAACTAAAGCTAAAACCAAGATAAAAACAGGCAAAATAAATGAACTCTACATACCTTATTTCGAGGCATAAACAGACAGGACAAGTCTAGTTTTCCTCACATCATTCAAACAAAAGTCAATCTAAATTGCTCCACAAGGAATCAGAAGACATTCAAATAAGGAAAAACACTTTTAGCTTTACTTAATAGGGGCACGGAGTATGTCATAATCTAAAAGCCTTAGATAAAAAGAAACACTGAAATACCAATTTGAAACAGATAAAAAGCTAAGAATAAATATCAGTATTTGATTCCACTCAGTCAGTCATCTGTGATTGGACTCACACTTCATTGGTGAGGCTCTTTCATTGAGCCTCACCAATAAATGTCAAATTTTCAGTCCTGATATGAAAGAATGCAGAGTTTGAATCATATCAGGTTTTCAGGGAGTTTTTTTTTTTGGAGCTAAGAAGCATAAAAATAAATGCTGCCCTCCCTTGTTCAAACTTCACATACAGTATTGTATAAAATTATTTTCTGGCTAACTACAAAAACATGTTTTCAATTACCGTAATTGATTTTTTTTAAAAAGGTACCCAAACCAACATGGCCCTATGGGAAAAAAGGAATAGCTTCCTATGCTCCATTTGGCAACAGCTTCCATGAAGTGTTTACAGTAAATGAATCTTTTCTCTCACTGTGAAGGAAATGTAGCATATTCTTGTGTGCAGAATTGTTTTAGTTCAGCCGCATCGGAGCATTTTAAGCATAGCCAGCCTCTTTGAGGTCATACCACAGCTTCTCAATGGAATTTAGGTCAGGAGTCTAACAAGGGGACAATGGGACCTTCACTTTGGGATGCTTTTGAGCCATTCTGATATGAATTCTCTGCTGCATTTCAGATCATTGTCATGCTGAATAACATGTGCTTTAGCATAAGGTCTAAAACTAATGGCTGTAAATTCTTATCCAGAATTTTTTGTAAGGCCGAATGGTTTGAGCAACCGATCTGCTTTTTGCTGCAGCAATGCTTTGTTGCACCATCACATTTGATTTTCAGTATAATTGATTTTCTTCTGAAATACTGCATTGGTTTTAAGTTAGATGTAACATGACACACACCTTCTAAACGTTAACCTCAGTCCACAAATGTATCTTCTCAAAAGATGAAGGATTAAGAAGATTTCTTTTTGCCATGTTAGAAAGGTGTGTGTGTTTCATTCAGCTCAGCAGAGGTTTTCACCTTGAAAAACTCCCCATAGGTGTAATTTTTTCCCCACTCCTCCTTTTATAATGTTGAATCAAAAACATTGACCTTAACAGAGCCAAGGGAGGCCAGCCGAACTTTAGATGTTCTGTATTCTTTGGTGACCTCCTGCACAAGTCGGCCATGCACTCTAGATGTAATTTTGCTGGCTCGCAATAGTTCCATGTTTTATCTGTTATTTATGCTCATCTGGAGTCTCAAAACCTTTGAAATAACGTTCTGCTATTGTTAATTAAAAAGAGCTAGATTGGTTTGGGTATCTTCCCCTAATTAACTTCAATTTAATTTGCTGTGTGGATCTTAAAACAAAAAGGAAAATATAGACTTCCAGACACATGCAATGACGCTGACACACTGCTGGGACTCACAATAGAGGATTGTCATTTTACTCAGAACCGAACAGAGCGAAAGTGTGACTTTTTGAGGGGGACTGCAAGTGAATGATGTATCAGTGAGTGTGTAAGTGTCTCTGTGAGTGCTAGGGGGAAAAAAAGAGAAAACAACAGAAAGCCAAAGATGGAGTCAGATAGAGAGGCTCTGTATCTGAAGGCCTCTCTGTTAGTGTGTGTGTGTCTAGTCTTTATGATGTAAACTGAATGTAACCTTTCTCCTCTAGCACAGCCTCTGCAGCAGAGACTCGGAAGCCCCTGACTCCCCAACACCCGCAACCCCCCTCAGAGGGAGCAGGTAAAGACTAGCATTCATCCAAGACTCAGCTGCTGCGTGGTCGAAGTGTCAAGTGAAACGCTCCATGTT
Organism: Cyprinodon variegatus; assembly: GCF_000732505.1. Lineage (NCBI taxonomy): Eukaryota > Metazoa > Chordata > Actinopteri > Cyprinodontiformes > Cyprinodontidae > Cyprinodon > Cyprinodon variegatus. The sequence continues at coordinate 709,941 of NW_015150720.1, read as the reverse complement.
CCCATGGAGAACAGGGCACAGAGTAACGGTCAGCACCGAGCGGGGATCGGCCACTTGGTAATCAAGTCTTGCATAATGCCAGCCCCAGAGATGGAAAGACGCTGAGCTGAATATCGTCCTGGAAATGGCAGAGCGTACACAGGCACTAACTGCCGGTGCAAGGCAGCACATTTTCCATCTGAAAACACCCACTGCACTCATTGTGAGCAGAAGCACAGAGCCTCTTGGTGAGCCTCTGACCCCACTTTTACAACATTTATCACCATAATTATGTGTGCTCTTGGCTACTTCACCTGCAGGCATATCATGATTGCAGCTTCTTCTTTTGCTAGAGAGAAAGCAATTTTCAAAAAAATGTTTGTTCAATAAACAGTCTTTAAATAGCAATTATTTTTAAATGTACCCTCTTATGAAGTGCCTGTTATTATAAAGAAAAAAGCCTCATCCCTAGTGCAAATGAATCCTTTGTGTGCAAGTCAGTTGTAGCTGCGACTGCGGTCTTTTACTTGGCTCTTATCATATAACAATAGGCTCCTAAACTGCCTGTAGCTGTTGGAATCAGTCATAACACAGCGGTTCTTTCTGGCTGATATACTGCCTTCCCCATAGCTATTTTCAGGGAATATTTCAGTTTTATTGTTTGTTTACAATACTGCAACAGAGGCCTCCTTCCCTGTGGGTCTACCTCTGGCAAACAAAGTTAGAAGAGACTCTGTTTTTATTTTTTAAGGGGAAAATAGTTTTCCTATTTGCATCTGGAATTTGTGCATTGTTTCTGATATTTCTTTTTTTTATCCGTAATATTTTTCATAGTGAAATATGGGTAGAATAAATAGGATGATATAGTGGGAGGTAGACAGTAGACATGAATATAGGAACTAGACTTAACGCAGCAGATAATAAATCAGGCATGGCTCACAGTACAGTACAATGCAAAAGTATTCATACGCTTAAACATGTCCATATTGTGTCATGTTAAAACCACAGATCTTGATTTTATGTGAAAAATAAAAAAAAACAAAGTACATAGATTTCTTCTTTTTTTATATGGAAAAGCTGCAGTGTGACATTCTTTGCCTTTCTTAGTGTAAAGCTTTAAATATTTTGGGAAAAAAGTTGAAAGTGATAATAACCGGACTTTGTGACATAATAGTCTTGGGTCTAAACCTTTCAATTCCAGCTCTGAATGAGGGATCCTTTGTACTGCTGAAGGATAAAAATCTTTTTCTTCAACTAAGGCCAGCTGTGTGTCTGCAAAACAGAAACATTGCCAGATCATGATGCTGCCACCACCATTCCTCTCTAATGGAGTGGCATGACCAGTTTTTTTCTCCTTTTTTTTTTTTTTTAGCTAAATGCCAACAGCCTATTGTCCTTAAGGGTGCAACAGTTACATTTCACTTTGAAAAAATGCTTTTGCTATTTATATATAAATAGCAAAAGCATTTTTTCAAA
>NW_015150720.1:682924-708296 GCF_000732505.1 Cyprinodon variegatus | reverse complement strand
TATATATATATATATATATATATATATATATATATATATATATATATATATATATATATATAGTGACCACTTTTCATAATTTCCTCTCAATTATCCCATTCTGCAGTATTTATTAGTTCAACCCATCACTGTTCAACCCATAACCCATAACATAAATGTTAAATGCTCCTGACACCATCAAGGAGGGAAATATTAGCTGAGCTGCTGCCATCAACACCTTTGATTATAAATGACAGAGTTGGACCTCTTTCAAAGTGTTTTGTCTTGTTTCTCTCCAAGATATATCTATGTCCTCAGCTTCCACTGTGACTAACTGTGTGGGATCTCTTTCATACCTTGACATGAAAACTGTCCCAGAGCTCACTTTCTTTACTTTTTCTTTCCTATGCAGAGCCCCTTGGGGAGTTTTTCTACTGTTACCTTTTGGATGAATGCTTCTCTCTCCTTGAAACCCCAGTCGGCATCAGCAGAAAGCTGCTTATGTTGAGCCTGATTTTACTGCAGGTTATTTTGTGTTAAAGCAAGTGTTTGCCCCCCATTATCGCTGTAGGCATGGTCGGTGTGAGGAATTTGAATAGTGAATGACAAAATGCAAGTGAATATCATTAACCCAAGCCCATTCAGGAGGAATGTGTCCTGCAAGTCAGTAGATCGATGCAATCCAATGGTTTTCATTGGACTAGATTAAACTTTTAACCAGTCTGCTGTGACCTCATTGAATTATCTTTGTAAAGTGCCTTGAGATCAAATGGGTGTTGAATTGGTGTTATATAAATAAACTTAAAAACAAATTAAATTGAGTTTAAATAATGACACAAAATATTGCAATTTATAATGTTGATGCTGAGCATATATATATATATATATATATGTATTTTTTTTTTTCTTTCAAAATTCATAGGTATGTAGGATAATGACTGCTTGCCTTGTATACATATTGAATCAATAAATTAACTCTAAATCCTTTGTGAGATATCCACCTTTAAAACTCAAGGTAATTAGGGCTAAAAGTTAAAAACCTACTTCACTTCATATTTGAATATGTAAGACTTTTTAAACCATATTGTTTATCTCACTTTTAAACTTCTGCAGTACTTGTCTAAATCTGGTTCAAGGGTTATGAAAATGTATGCAAAGTTTAACAGTAAAATAAATAGAAAATCAATAATAATTTTCTTTCTCTCAGGTGGTGAAAATGGATTTCCAGACATTAGCAAACATTTTCTTTGGCCCTAACAGTCATTTTGTTATGAACTCACTCTTGTAATGTGTAAAATACATATATTATAATAAATATTGTTGAATATTAAAAGTTGCTATCTTTTGTTTTATTTATGTTAAAAATTACTGTCTTCTGGCATGTAAGACTTATGGTAACAAACTTCAGTTGATAGAATCATAGGTTAAAACTCAGGGAGGACAGAAGTCAAACGTGGGCCATAAAGTTATTTTTTTAAGTCTATAATTATTACTTGTTGTTTTACTTTAACAACCAGAAAGCACTACTTCCTCTGACCTATCCACTGAATTGAGGGCATGTTTTAATCCACTTAGAGCAAAGAGGATGCTTCCAGGCAATTTATAGCACTCTATGATACAATAATTCCTCTCTGCTTGAAGGAACAGACGAGGATGTTGACAATGAGGCAGGTTCAACAACATAATAGGCTCGACTATTTTCAACAAAGCAGTGATTCAATAAAAGATGATACTTAAATTGCTTACACAAAACAATCCTTGTGTGAGTGGAGAGACTACGGTAAATATGTGCTGGTTTCATGGTAGAAAAACATCAGCTAGATACTGTGCTATACTCTTCCTTCTGGACAGGACCTCTTAGAACTAAGATGGACGGGCAATTTGAAAAAAAAAAAAAAAACTTTTTTTAGAGTAAAGGTGATCATGTTGGCACACTCTTCGTGCTGAGAGAAAATATTTGCTAACATCGTCTGCTTCCTTGAGATAATTTCTACCACACTACCACCTTTTTTAATTTTTGGGTAGGAACAAGCTTAAAGGTCTGCAAGCTGCAGCTCTGGAGCCCCTTATAGCTTTTATATAGAGGTTAATGTTTTTTTGAGCCATTATTTGATTTAAAAAAATGTTTAAGGGCATGGTGGTGACGTATGGGTAAAAATCCCAGAACTAATACTTAAGTCAAAAGTGAAATGGTGCTGCTTTAATGTGAAACAAAATTTAGAAATTACATTTTCACAAATAGTACATTATTTCGTAAAAAAATGATGTAGGCTCTTTAGCTCTGAATAATTTTATTTCGCAGAATATTTTTTTTCATAGAATAGTGGACAATAAAGACTCTTTGTACTATAAAGGAGCAACCCTAAGTTATGTCTCTTGTGGTTTATTTGTAAATCAAGGGGTTGGATGTGTTGATCCTTGGCTACATCTATAATGTTTTTGATTATATAAATTGTAACCTTTTGTCTTGTAAAAAGTCTGGGATGACATTTATTGTAAATTGCAGATTTAAAACAAAAGGTTAAATTTCTACAAATAAAACAAAATTCTGGGTTTAAGTCCTCAATTTTCTGTCGCATGGACATTTCCTAAAGACATGCCTTTAACCCATCAAATTCATTGTTTTATAAAACGTAAGACATAATAATACACCTGCTAAATAAGAGAGACCAACCAAACTTTTATGGAATTTGAACAGAATTTGCACAATGATACTCAGTTTGCTTCTCTAAATGTCGAACTCCCCTCTGTACACAGTGAGTGAAATGTGTATTATAGTGGTTTTGATATTTCACCTAACTCTGTTAGTCAGTGTGACATTGGCAAAAGATTGAATCCCCTCTCCTGCATTCAGTGTTTGCAGGGTGAGTCATAAGAGACCATGACTAATCATGAAATAACCTGTCGCATATCTGAGAGAGCTGCCAATGTGGCTCGCATTTTCAAATCTGTTGAACATAGCTGAGTACAGCCTGCATCTGCTTGCATTCTAATGAGCCATCAGCCAAGACTCTTCAACCAAAAACATGCAAGAGGTCAGGAGAAACCATGTCTACCTGCTGTAAATAATGAACAGGTTTATTTGAGGAAAAAAAAAACCTATTGCTGATCTAATTTCTTGATACTAATGAGGAGAGGAAAGCTTTGAGGACTTACACTGCAATCTGCAAACCTACAGGCAGCTTTGGTTCTACTTTAGCCATAAATCAGGCGTTAGTTTCAACTTTGGACTGAAGTAAACCTTGGATTTAGTGAAAAACATTTGGCTATATAGTGATAAATAATGCTGAACAACCATGACTAAAGCTATAATTCAATGCAGATGTTGACAGTTATAAACTACAGTTAAAAAAAAACAACCTTAGACTTAGCAGCCATGTTAACAAGCACAAAAATTGATATGAGATGTATTAGTGTACAGGAACAGAATGTAAATGGCTTTTACCTTTTACATTCCATATGTCATTTTATATGGACATTATGTGCTTTTATATGGACATAAGTTAGGTGAACAAAATAAACAAGACATTTTCAATCTTGACTAATCAAATTTTGACGCTTGGTCATGGTCCTCTGCCCGTCAGATACTGTAGAGGCAGGTGTAACCTTCTTGTCACGCATTGTTGCGCAGGGTGCAAGACAGGGTGGAGACAATGTTTCATGTGACACGCACTTAACCTGTGACATAGAATCAACGTGGAAAAGCCAACCCGTCAGCCGCACAACCTTTGCAGCAATACCTATACTTTGTGGGCTTTGGTCCCATTCTGGGCTGCTCCAGGGGGACATATTCAGCACAAATAGTAAGATTACAACACAACTATACATAAAGTTTAATTTGTTTTAAGTCTCTTCATGCCATCCAAGAGCGAAAGTCAGTTCTATCCAGGAGTTTTTCAATAATCTGTTGATAGTGGTGGTATTTAGGAGCTAAGTCACAGGTTGTCTCTAGATGTTTACATTTGTGAACCCTCGGCAGAAGGAGCTGTTGCTTTATTACCATGTTTTTTGCACGGATCTGTCTGCATATTTTCTCATATATCATATCTTCTCATGTTCTTCGGTGCAGGGTGTTGAAATTTTGTCCACATGTTCTGTGGAGGGGCGTGGAAGCCAAAAGACTTACATGGGAAGTGCAGCCTTCGCAGATGTGTTGAGCAGGAACCAGACTTAAATGCTGATTAGTTTTGCAGTTAGCAAAAATACATTTTCATGAGTTCCTGCCACAATTTCCCATGTACCCTGCGCCAGTTAATTACGTAAAAGGGGATTGACAAGGAATACATTTTTCACAAGTTGGGATTGGAATTTTTGTGGAATAAAACAGCCAAGCGGGCTGTTTCATGTAAACATGTTAGTCATCATATTTTGACAAAGCATCAAACATTGCATTGACATGGCATGAACATGGACCTCATTTACAAAAACGTTGTCCCGATAAGCATCTACATACAAGTCAAAAAGATTGTCAGTCGACACAAACAAACTATTGTTATTGTGATACTGCTGAAGCCTTGTAGAAACAACTAATTTCTGACAAGACGTGTCAAACTCTAGGTAATTTAGGATAACCATGATTATATTTGCTAAATGTCAAAATATGTTTTTGAGGGATTTTAAAACATTTAGCAAATTTAAATGTATATCAAATTGTATAAAATATTCAGTTTTATGGCTTGTGACATTTTCTGTAATTTTTCTACAAGCTTCTCACAGTATTGCAAGAATTTTAGCCCATTCCTCCTGACAGAATGGGCATAACTGAGAGGGATTTTTAGCCTTCTTTGCTCAAACACAACTTTTCTACTAATCCCACAAATATTTTGTGGACTGAGATCATGGCTTTGATTTGGTTGCCCCAAGTCACAGATTTTATTGTCTTTACATTGCTTCCTGGAGAATCATATCTGACACATACTGTAGGACATACATGCACTTACTGTGGATGTATGTGCTCTCTTTCCTCTTCTGACATTTGAATTTCACTGACAGTGAAAATCCCCATTTGACCTTTGAACAGTCAACTATCGATAGCAAAAAGCAAAGTCTGACTCAATAAATGCTATAAAAAATATTTACATTTTCTATTTGTGTATATTACCAACACTTGTCTCCAAAATGATTCTGTTGAATTAAACATTTTTGTATTTTGCCAGCTTGCTATCATGCTTTATCTGCGCATTTGATGGAAGAGCATCAACAGTATCTTTTTAGACATCATACTGCTTTGCCAGTTATTTAAACTGCATGACTCATTTTGTCAGTGTCACTATGTGATCACAGCATAATTTCCCTTCAAATGTTGCTAAACAGGGTAAGAAATTAATCATATCTGATTACTGATGGTGCTTCTAATGCAGCATTAACTTTATAAAAAAAATACGGATTAGTATTTATTTATGTTTACAAGTTTTTTGTGTGTGTCTGAGCAGTAATGCTTCACTTCTGAGAAAACCATTGAAGTGTGCCACACAAAACCCAATGTGAGAGACTGCAAAGACAGAAGCAAAAATAAGCCAGAAAGGACATTTTACCCTCAGGTCCTTGACTTCTTTTCACATCTATGTTATTGTCTAAAGTGTTTTTTAGCACAGGGCTGAAGGGCTTCATGCTACAAAAGTGTAGCGTTGCATAGCTGACGTGTATAGATTTTAACAAATGAATTAACATGTTATCATATAGAAAGGAACTAAACACTGGTACTTTTTTGGACTTAAAAAACTCTTTCAATCGGTCAGAGCGTTTTGCTTCTCTGCAGACCGCATTAGAAAAAAACAATCAGAAACAAACAGACAATCAGAAAGAGGTACTTTTATTATATTCATCTCTTAAATAACTACAACTCCACCCTTTGGTTTCATTTCCAGTTTGTCGTATTGAGATGGTGTTCTGTGGCAGTTAGGATCTTTTATTTTATTTTATGTAAAAACCAGAGCCTAAACTTGTCCACCAAAACCAATAAGTTAAATCAATAGAAGACAGTTCATTAATTTTCCATCAAAGTTTTTGATCACAGAGGCTAACTTTCTGAAACTTGTACTAAAACCTCAGTGATCTGCTCATATAATTTTTTCACAGACGGTTATGCTCATTTTCAATTAAGACAGCTTTGCCAAGCTGCACTGAATTTGATGTTAGATTAGTTGGAAACTGAAATAAATCATGCTGTGAGAGACACTTATGTCTATCTCCATTTAAACAAGCTCACTCTGCATAAGGCTGTTTAAATGTAGTTACTGCAATTTAGAAATACTTAAAAAGACCTCAAATGTCACATATACTTATCGGTTGCAAGCCTATTTAGCTTGTGTCATGTTTATGAAAAGTCTCTTTAAAGAGATATTTGCTTTACAAATTGGGATTTTAGGGTACATGGTCATATTTTATTTTCTATTGATCCAAAGCAGGTTAAAATATTGACTTTACAGACTCTAGAAAGAGTCCAACTCCAAACTCTATTCCTGGTAGGTCACAGCATTACAAGGAGCAATATATTTTTCCTGAGCCTCTGTCCCATGGCAGAAGATTAAGTCTAAACCTCTATCCTGGATTATCCGGTCTGGGACGTACTTGTAATTGTGAATGACTCCACCTGAAATGAAGGTCAAAAAAAGAATAGCGCTATATCGAGCATTGCAACAGAACATATTTCCTCCCCTATTCTTCAAGTTAAAAACCACATTGTCCTTAAGTCGCATTGGAGGAAGATTTAATCAGTCTATGAAAACGCTATAAAATCCATTTACATTTAAAAAAAATCTTCTATTTAAACTAAATGGGACTGACTGCTATACAATGCTAACCAATTAATGTCTTTCTCTATATGAGGCCTTCCATAATTTACAGTATAAGCTGATATTGTCATGTCACCTATAGAGGATCAAATCACAAGCAGGAGGCAATCAGAATGACAGGATCGTATAAAAAAAGCGATGAAGGAACACAAGTAAAACGCTCGAACATTAACAAGGTACAACAGACATGGTGTCAGGGAGGACTGCAGGAACTAAGTGGAGGATCTGACAAGTGAGTGATGGAAGAGAGAGGTAAAGGTGCTGAGAAGGCAATAACAAGGAGGTGGTTGATTAAACAGGGTGCAGAAGGGAATGAGGGGAAACTACTAAGAGGAAGGAAGCATAAACAGTAGGGGGAAAACAGGGAATCAACATAAACATAAAAAGGAAAATAAACAGAAATGATTTGCCTCAGAAACACTGAGCCAAAATAACAAAAAAGCAAAATAAAGCCCTAAAGATTACAGCAAACAGAGAGAGTGACTAATCCCAAGACACTAGTCTTTGTTACAGTTATCGAACAGTGAGCTTAATAAAGGGTGGCCACTGTTTAAGTTAGTATGAAACTTTTTGTTTATTGCTTTGAGTTGGAACAACTTGGATATGAAGTTCTGACCTGTGACTGATCTAGAAGGATTGACACACATCTGCCTTGGGAATGTACATTTATCTTGAGACAGAAGCTCCTGTGTTATATCATACTTAAAAGAAAGTCATGGATTAACATGACTAACACTTAAATTATTTACAAAATTACAGAATTGATTTTCTTTTATACATTTTAGATAAATCTTCAGCTATATAAATAATGTTGGCAACTATAATTGCTTGAAAAGGATTTAAAATCAATTGTTTTAAACCCTATGGGGACTTTTTTGTATCATTAGGTAAACTTACTACAGAGACAACAAAAGTCTCAGTGGCGTTCCTCAAGGGGCTATGTTAGGGCCCTTATTTATCATTCTGGCAGACAGACACATGCAAGCCATGATTCATTTTGCAAAGCTGTCAGCATATACTAATGTGCTGAATATAAAGGGATTCAACTCCACAGGTTGTAAAAAGCCAGCAGAAGGGATTTTTTCATGTACGAGGAAAAGAAAGTTAGCTCTTTCATCGATCATTACACTTCACTAAAACATTTTCTTATTAAACTGTGGTGAAACTGATTAAAAATATCTGGTACTTGTAGTATTTACCACACGGCAAATGGCAGCCGGAAACAGCCTGTGCAGCTTCAGAGAGCTTTTACTGGGTCCTTTTCTAGGGAAAAACATATTATCTGTATGCATAAATATCCATGTTTCTGTTTTGTGGTTTGGTTTTCACTAGTCACATTGGCATAAAATTGGTTAATCGTATTCTGAAATTTACCAGCCGTCTTCCCTGTCTGATGCCTAGCATTCTTCCTTGCCAATTTGCACAAGACCGTTGGGGCATCCCGACAACCTTCTGTCCTGCCGAATCAATCTGTTGTGCTGCACGGCCTTGGTAACCATTCTGTTTCCTTGAACCCCAGTCGGCCTCTGCAGATGGCCGCTCACACTGAGTCTGGTTCTGCTGGAGGTTTCTTCCTGTTAAAAGTGAGTTTTTCTCTCTACTGTCGCTACAAGAATGCTTACTGTGAGGGATTGCCTTTAAGTCAAAGACTCAGTGGAATCAACCGCTTTTTCCTCAAATAGAAAACTGAATAAATTTGACTTTATGATCTGGTTGAATTGTAAAGTGCCTTTGAATGACATGTGTTGTAGTTGGTCCTATATAGATAAACTGAATTGAACTGAATTGAATGTGAGGTTAACATTGAGGTTAACATTAGATCACACTGGATCTGTGTCTCATTTAGTGTGAGCTTAGTGTAAAAGTTTTGAAAACCTCAGTTTCTTAAACCAATATGAAACACCTCTGTTTAGAGTGGGCTTTGACTGTGCTCATTAAACATTATTAGTTGCAGTTTGAAGCTAAACTCCCTTTTGATTTCATTGTCAATCATTTAATTTATTCTTTTTTTTTTTATAACTTTAATTATTCTTTTGCAATTCACTGATTTATATTTAATAATTACCTGATTAACTAACTTTCTATTGAAAGGCGCTAAATAAACCTGCCTTGCCTAAACACTTATTTCCTGATGTTTCTTTCTTTGTATCAATATATATTGAATATTGATTTGAACTGCCGACAGCTTATACCAGTTGTTTACATATACATTTGCAATAACATACTTTAACTGTAACATGCAATTATCTTCCACTGCACTTTAATTTAGATAGCTTCTGTCCAAATTTTATTTATTCATTTTATAGTAAAACCCATCTGTATATATGCTATCGTACATAACTGTAAAAACCTATTTTATAGTAATGTCCACCTGTATATTATATTCGATACATATGCAGCTGTAAATTTAGTTCATAACACTAGTGATCTATATATTATACTCATTATTTATAATGGTATTCATCTCTATACTCATTCAGTAGAAACCCATGTCCTGTATTTATGGAACCATTATTTATCCTGCACTTGCTGGTATTGCACTTCTGGTTAGACCTAAACTGCATTCCGTTGCATTGTACCTGTACCTGTGTAATGACAATAAAGTTGAATCTAATCTATATATTTATATATTTATATATATATATATATATATATATATATATATATATATATACAAAAAGTATATTTGAACAATTGTTTCGCATCTTCCTGCATGTGCTGCCAGTAATATTAAAATCCAGAGCTTTATTCAGGGTTACCTAAATGTCAAACACAGAACCAGAGTTTGGATACCATGTTCTGGAGCATTAAATTGTGTTTAACCTTGAAAGCCATTCAGAGAATGCCAGTAAAATTCTGACTTGCACATTATTGCAGAACGTAGGATTAGTTCTGCCTATGAGTTTCCCGCGTTTGATTACCTTGTGTGTGGTGGGACTTATTGTGTGTTGACTGACATGGCAGGGGCCGAGTGGGAGGATGCAGAAGTCAATTAGTTTCTTGAGCGGCTTTGCCACTCTTAGTTAAAACCAGAGGTTGCACATGGCGCCTTTCACCAACGCTGTGTTGTTTATGTCATCTTGGGGAGTCAAAATTATCACATTAGTTGACACAGTGTTTTTTTTCAAAATGCTAAATGAAAGTTGAAAAAAAGCAATGAATTTTTCCTAGCTACATATAGTTTCTGTCTTTTACTGTGACAAACTTAAACACACAGGCAGGTAATAAATATGCGAAATCAATTATCAGTACCTGCAAAGGTTAACCAGTAATTACACACTCCATATGTTTAGAGGAGGAAGAGCTGGAAATTAAGCACCTATCATCATTCTTGCTAAATCTGCCGATGAAACCATGACCTAGAAATAATAAGCACAGATGTTTTATAGCAAACTCAGTTAGATGGTGTCTGTATATGAATATCAATGCAATGTGACAAACCCACTCGAAGGGATCTATTTTTTTCTCTAATGGGTAAATAACAGCACAGTCTCTTTCCAACCCTTTGTCTGAAAAAACTGCTTCAGACTGTCAGGATAAAGCTAAGGAGGAGTAGATTACAGAATAAGATGCTGACAAATTTAATCTTGGACACTTTTGGTGGGAAAGAATAAGCTCTATGGTTAAATGCTAAATGCAGTTAAAACCACATCTTTATCCATGTTTATGCATCCGTATATTGATCATTCATCAGTCTAGCACAGTTTAACAAAGAGGAAAAAAAACACTTATACCTCAGGGCAATTCAGAGATCAATTAAGCCAATATGTGTCTTTTTGGACTTCAGGAGGAAGCCAGTGGACTAATCAACACAAACTAGATTCCAACCCAGGACCTCCTTGCTGCAATGCAGCAGAGCTAGTCATTGCTACACCGCAAAAGGTTTACACCTTACAGCTACATTTTTTTTCCTCTTTATGGATTCAGTGATGGTGTAATGTGAAGCACGAGGCTTGTTATTTACTCCAAACGGGTCTGATCTATTGGTTTGACCTTTGATATTGGCCTGCCATGCCATTTATCACCGGCATGATTGAGAGGCCTCTCAGAAACGTAGAGATGAAAATCAGAACGAGCTGCAATGAAATTGGCTTCGGTGAATGTGTTTTATTGCAATGCTATGAAAAGTCTCATTTATTTTTTCATTTTCTGATGAATTAAAAGCAGGTTTTTCTCTGAGAAGAGGTTAAAAAAAGAGGGGGCAGATAAACTGAAAGGGCGGAATCAAGGCTATCGTTCAAACCATCCTAATCATATTGATGCATCACTGAAATCAGACGCCGTCTAATTTCTATCCCTGCAAACCAATTGTTACCATTTACAACATGATGCTGGCGATACTTGAGGAAATGTCATAATAGTCTAAATTATCTGAATAGGTCCCAAATAACTAAAATACCATTAGATATCTGAAATTACAAAAGTCAGCCAAGGTTGGATTGTGTGGTTTTTCCTGTAGATTTGTAATTAGAACGGATAACCCCCATACCAACAGTACGAAACTCAACTGGCATCCCATTCAACAATAATAAAGATCAAAACTATGCTGCTCCTTTTTTATGAAAGAAAAAAACTGTTGGAAGTATTTTCTAAAAAAATAAATAAATAAATAAACAGCTCACAACATAAAAAGAGGTTATACAAGGACATTTAACCACACAAGCGTTTGATTTAAAATGATAAGAGGAAAAACAATTTCAAAACACTACTGTGAAGTGAAAATCTGCACATCAGTTTACACTTTTATAGGCACGCAGAAAATGTTAGTGGTCTATATGGAAAAGCGTAAGATAACCATGTTTACTGTGTAAATGTTATGCAAATGTGAAGACCTTTACACTCAGAAATATTTCACCAAATGTTAGAAATTATTTTTTTCACAAAACATTTTTATATAATATTACAAATTCCCATTTACTTTTTTTTAAAGATATGTTTAACAAAAACCTATGCAATTAATTTAACATGATGCATATTCATTCATTAAAAAAGCTTATCTAATTAAAACACGTTTCATGTTTAAATATTTTGATTTAATAAAGTATATTTGATCAAAAGTGTATTTTGTTCCCATGTATAAAGTTTATTGTTTGAAGTGTATAAAAGTAACCTGATTATTATGCACTTCAAACAATGCACTTTATGTATTTGAAATAAGTACACTTATTATAGTATAATAGATCAATACTAAATTCAAAAACCTAATGATTGTGTATAAAAAACAAGCTTTATTGTACAAATTAATATGGATCATGTAAGGTTTATTTCATAGGTTTGTGTTAAAATCATATAAAGAAAACTAAATGAGCATTTCTTTTGAAATAAATTTACATAAATGTTAATGTATGGGAAAAATATATCTGAGGGTAACTTCCAGATTTGGTTTTATGAAAGCAAGTAACAATACGGCACTGCTGCAATATGATTAGGGCAGCAGATTAAGACATCATCGGGGTACAAGGAACATTTATCCTTCTAGATTAAATTCTAGGCAAACATATGTGATCAGGTAAGTGTCATACTGTATCTGTTGTGTTGTCTAACAAAAAGGTTAAGCTTAGCTTAGGTGTTCAAGGAGATCAGACTGCCGTGAAGCTGTACTCTAATGTCACATGACCCAATTAGCTTTCTCTACCAAATTACACTGAGCGTTTTTCCGTCCAAATGTGCTGCTAATTTTAATTAACCTTTAAAGAGATTCCTTTCGAACGGCTGCTTAAATCTTTGATGCATCCTGTAGTGTCCCTTATGAACACTTACCATTATTTTAAACAGCTGAGCTTTCTTCCACTGTAAAAATAGACTGCTACTGTCAGCAGGACCTGTTAACACGGACTGTAGGTATGGCTCATTTAATGCAAAGATCACACTGTTGAGTGTCTGATTGGCAGATAACCTTTAAGCTCCAGTAAAACTAGAAACTGACCTGTTCCTTATCCTCAAAGGTTGATCTTTCAGTGCATCTTAAGTTGCCCTTTTTACTGTCTTTGCACATAACCGGATGTCTTAAGCCTGGCTTACACCAAGTGATTTTTTTGCCCTTTTCGGGGCGACTTTCCAGTTGTGGGAGAATTTTCTGATCAGCCCGACTTTCAGTCTGATCGTGTGTCATGTGTTGTGTAGTGTACAGAGGGTAACGAGGGGCGATCAGCCTCTCACGACCACCTCCCGATCGCGAATCGTGGGGTAGGGAGAAAATCAAACATGTTTGATTTTCAGTCGACCGTCGTGGGCAAACCGCTCAGTGGGCATGCACAAACAAGGACTCTTCTTCTTCCCCTCAAATGAAAACACACAAGTATGGCAGGGGTGCAATGAGTGAAATTTAATTCTTTCTGTAAAATTTACCGTAGTAGTTATCTTTGCTCAGCCATGTCTTTGTCTAAAAAACTTGTCGCCTTTTGTTAGGGCTTTTAGCACAAAATTGCACAAATAGCCAAGGCAGCACGTTTCTCTCTAGTGAGCTTCATATTCCTCTTCTGCTCAGTTAGCTTCCAGATAGACGAGTCCAAGTAGCGCCATCTCACTGTGGAGTCCAACGTGGTTTTTAGACGTACAGTGTGAGCCGTAGCTGCGTGCAACGATTGAAAAGATCCCACAGTGTATGCCCAGCTTTAAAGAATATAGAAAAGTGTATTTAACTACTCTAAAACAAAACAAAAAGACTCATCCAGGAAAATATCAGAAACAGGAAAGCAGTTTCTGCAATTTGAAAGTGTAAATAAACATGTTTCTAAGTATCAATGACAAGGTTTCATCAGTTTCATCGTTGCATCTTCTTGTTACTACTCACTAATCTCTGACCCGAAGCTTCAATCAGTGTGAGCAAATGTATGAATTCATATCCTTGGAGTGTCTTTTTTCACATTAACAGCTTAACCAGCATACCACTTATCACCAAATTATCATCTAAAAGAGCCCCTGTTGTATAATGCTTTTCTCTTTTAAAAAGTACAACATTAAAGCATGTTTTAAAACAATTACCACAGAAGCACTTTTCTTGCAGTTGTTGTAAATGATTCTGCAGCAAATGAAGCTTTACTTGGCCTAATAAACCGAATGCTTTGCTATAATTAATATCAGAAGCTTTTAGTAACAGTTGGATGTATTATTCATGAACAGTAATACATAGGAAATACATTTGGTTGTTGTAATATGGTAGAACGGTGGGTTATGGATCAATGTTGTTTAAAGAATAAAATAAAATGCAAAGGGATTCTTTTATTTTTTTTTTGTTTACATGCTGTTTACACAGTAAACTGATATCGTGGTCTAAAACTTACCATCAGTCCATAGATTGTAAAACCTCCAAGACAAAAAGTCATTAAAATTGTATTAGGTTGTAAATGGAAAGTAGCTTCAATGCATGAAAGGACACAACCTAAAGGGTTCATCCCTTCAGGAATTAAAAAGACGACTGTGTTCTTTCTAACATGTTTTCAGTTGTTACTGTACTCTGGTTGAATTTCAACTGCATTGTTTCAGCGATGAACTTCAAAACAGAATTTTCCAGAAATATGGCCAGTCAGGCATGATACTCCTTTACTTACGGTCACTGCAGAAAGGTCCTCCGTAGGTGGTCATGGTGCAGTCACAGGAGAAGCCCTCCCACAGCTGCAGACACACACCTTGGTGGTGGCAGGAGTCCTCTGTGCAGGTTGTGCTGGGGCCTGCAGGGTGTTCACAGCAGATTAAGCAAAGGATTTTCACTTTGCATTACGCAACTTTGCTTTTACTCAACAGGAAAGAAGGAAACCAAAAAGAATCTGAAAA
Source organism: Cyprinodon variegatus (assembly GCF_000732505.1). NCBI lineage: Eukaryota > Metazoa > Chordata > Actinopteri > Cyprinodontiformes > Cyprinodontidae > Cyprinodon > Cyprinodon variegatus. The sequence goes on along the minus strand of NW_015150720.1, from coordinate 693,750 downwards.
AGACACCTGCGCATAAAGGTACGTAGTAATGTGTCGATCAAGCTGCTTATTCACATGATGGGACATTATTCTTTTTTCAAAATGATTTGGAAATAAAAATCTGAAGAGGGCAGCATGCATTTATTTTCAATTCCCTACAGCAGCGATTCTCGTCCAGGGGTACGCATACGCCTAGCGCCTAACCAGGTGTTTGAACTTACATTCAATTTTATTAATTAATTTTTTGAGGTATTTGTAGGTTTAATAAAAAGTAAATGTGCACCAGGTGTTTTTCAGATTTATATTTCTTTTGTTGTTTGCTTCATCTTCCCCTTTGATCAGTCCATCTATTATTAATAGCCTTCCATGGTTTTATTTTCTTCATGATTGTTTCTTCCCCAGCTGAACCATATATCCTGCTAATTACACCTGATTTCACCTATTACTCCCAAACTCTCCCATCTTTTTAAAAGCCTCTCAGCTCTTTAACCTCCCATCTGGTTAACTGATCTATCAGTTACTTCCAAAGCTCCTGGTGCTTTTAGTTCCCTGTCATGTGTCCTTTTTTTTGTCCTTGTGCCATTTTCTTTAAATCCTTATACACTGAACTGATTTGGCCTAGTTAGGCCTAACACATATGGATCAAAAGTACTCTACACAGTAAAAATGAAAATACAATGATTTCCAGCTAAGGTTTAAAAATAAATCCCTAATTGAATGATATACAGTTTTGAATTACACATGTGTTTGTTGTGGGACTGAGAATTTTCAAACTAGACTGATAGATTTGTTTAAATAAGAACTGTAACACACATTACTTAGATAAGAACAATCTAAAACTGTAGTTTCCTCTGCAAAAAGCCGACAGTCACTCATTTTGACAGGTACATGGTAATAAAAATAAGTAAAGGCGTGATAAAGTCTCTTCCTCGTGATGTATATCATTGCTTTGTTCCTCTGCTGCTAAACAACAGGCTGTATGTTAATCCAGGCCCCCTTGCTAAGATGTTCCATGAATGTGTACTTTTCATTTAATTATTACAACAAATGATTAATAGCCATCAAACCTAAAGAGAGGGTTTCTCTGTAGAGCTTTGTACTTTTAGCAGTTACATCAGTAAAAACGGCACGCACGGCAAATTGCTATTTAAGGTTTTTTCTGTTCAGTTGCATTGTACAGAATTTTTATGAAACTTGCTTACATGTGGATAATTTAATTTTAGAAAGCTGGCATAGCTCAGCTCAGGGCACAGTCCCAACCCAGCTTCTAGCTCCCTCAGAAATGCCCCAGTTGCCATAGCAACCCCACTGCACTCGGCAGCTGCATGGATGTGAGTGAATGGCTCCTGGTATAAATGGCCGCTGGTCTTTAATCGTCTTCTAAAGTCATTTGTGATTGACCTTCAGTGTAAAAACACACTCAACAAATTTAACAATAATCAAAACAAAACAAAATTGGAAAGAGGGATATGTAACAGCTATTACGGCCTACTTTAAATGCTGAAGAGCTTCTTTTAACAATAACTAACCCAAACTACAAAGAAACAGCCAGAGTCTTCATTCCAAAGGTTTGTTTGTGTTATGTTGTTATATTAAGACAGTTTAAAAAAAAATATTTTGAACTGAAAAAACAGAAAAAACCTTAAGACAGTTTAAAGGTTCCTTTATGAGCTCAAACAACATAAAAAACAGGGCAGATAAAAAGTATTATGATATTTTGCTGCAACATGATATGTGAAAATAAGTACATAGATTGTTATTTTTGTCTTTTTTGTTTTATTCTTTATGTGCTTTTTCCAGCCCTTTCTGTAGACATGATTTGGGGTTTATTTACACTCACCTCCACAGCCGCGATCCACCTCTCCCACCTTGTGAAGGGCATCTGCCAGGAGGTCTGGGAGCCTTCCATTTAAGTCCACTGAAGCCAGGCAGCCCTTGTAGCCTTCCCGGGAAGCAATTAACCTGGGAAGGCTGCTGTACATGCTTTTTCCAACACCACCAATGTACAGCTCCCCTGGTAAGCATGAATCAAAGGAGAAAACACCTATTTAGCAAAAGTATTTTTCAGATATGTTATTTTAATTGTTAGATGTTGGCGTAAACAGCAGCAGACATTTAATATCTGCATTGCTTTCAAGTGTTGGAGAGACTTTTACCTTTTAAGTCCAGATTGCGGGCTCCATTGGTGTGTTGAGTCACAGTGCGGGAATCAATCTTAAGTACGTGCACGTTGTTGTTGTCACGGGAGATCACCACATTGTGCCACTGGTTGTCGTTGAGAGGCTTGTCAGAGTTTCCCTTCATTAGTGACGGTCCATTGCCCAAGTCGAAAACATAATGAATGTACCTACAACAGGATACATTTGTTCAAGATCTGTATTTCTCAACTCTAATTATTTCCTTTCATACCATATGACATATAAATTACCACTTGTACTATTTGGCAGTAATTAATTGTCTGTTGCTGGGATTCGAATAACATAATGTGGTTTAATTGCAAATGAGTGTATTTGATTTCAAACATAGTCATCAGACAGTCTTCATTCAAAACCTAATTATGTTAATAATCAAAGTTAAGAGCCATCCATGAATGAGCTGCCACACTTCACACATAACGCTGAACAGCCTGAAAACCCTGACAGAAGTGTTGGGAGCCATTTTTATTTATTTCTTTTTTGTCTGTGTTGTCTTTTGGAGCTTCTGCTGCTCTGAACAAGGCCTCCTGCTGATTAATTGCTCACTGACAGAGAGTCTCTGCTTGGAATTTCAGTGGGATAACACAATTGTTCCCTTTGCTGGCTCTGGATCCACAGCGGCTTTATGATATTCTCTCCAGGAAAATGTATCTTTAATTTAAACAAACAAACTCATTTGAATGATATTTAGGTCGCTTATGCCAAAAGTTCTTGTGTATGGAGGCTACCCAAGTGTTTGAACTTGCATTCTTTCTTATTGTTAATAAATTAATGAGAAGGTAACAGCCACAGTATGCAGGATGTTATGCATTTATAAATTAATTAATACTTCAATGAAAGCTCCCTGGTAAGTTGCAGACCAAACATACTTTGTAACCACAGCAAGCTCTTGACATAATAATGTTTGATACTTCACCTTCAATTCTTATCGTAAATTAGGTAGCTCAGTTAAATTGGTTAGTTTAATGTCACAGACTTTGATTGTAAGAAAAATCCCAAAACTCTTCATCAAGGTTTTGGACTGGGCTGTTCCAAACATGGCTATCCCAGCTATGAGGCAAGTTTGGTCACATTCCTAATATTTAAACTCCAGGCTTTCCACCATCTAGCTGCAGAAATCAAGCAAAGCTGACAGTCCAAGATGAAGCCTTTCTTCTTAATTGTTCCCATCACTCTGGAATGCATCAGTATAATTAGCAGTGAAACAGATAATAATGATCGACAGTTGGAAAACCTTTACTTAAGTTCTTTAAAGCAGAGCTGTCTAGATAAGAGAGTTCTGACAACTCCATTGACGACAGTGGGAAACATGTCAAAGGGCATCAACGACATACAGAGCTTAAATATTTCGAGCAAAGTTAGCCACTATTAGCAATAGACAGCAGAGCATGTTAGTCCTACATGAATACATCTATAGTCTACTCATCTTTGGTGAAGAAAACACAACATTAACATTTATAAACGTTACATATGAGTCAACTGAAAAAGATTGAAACAGGCTCTACCTAAAAAGAAGAAACACATTTTATATGACTAACAACAGAGCTATAATATGGAGTACAAACACTCAATCATTACTTTTTTTGCAATGGTTGTGTATTTTGTAAAGTAGTTACCAAAAGTATTGTGTCTGTCACAGATCTGCCCGAATGGGCTAACAAGCACTTCCACCATATTAATGGACCACTAGCAACTTACTTGGTCTTCCACAGGCTGAACTCTCCTATTCAACGGCTCTGCTCTAAACATGCTTCATGTCATTGTCACACAGCAACCGACCATGAAACTTTTCTATATAATTTCTCAGTTTGACTTGTAAAAGTGGATGGATTAGACTTCAGGCTTTGAGGTAGCCATGTTTTAACAGAACCCTTTGGATCAGAGGGTTGAAATGTGGTATAACTGGCTGAGCCAGCAGGACAAAATCTCAAACACAAACCTAAAGCCGTTCTGGAAGGTTAACAATTAGCCTATAGTCACTTTTTAAGCATTGATACCAATTAAATTTGAAATGTGTGGGCTATACTTAAGAGTAAAGTGGGTAGCAGGGATATGTTTATCAAATTTTAAACAAATATGATCTGAGAGTTTTTGAAGTCGCTGAATTCAGGAGTTGGAACTCAAAAGTTGTGTTGCCGCACAAAATCCTTTCTGGTTTTTCTTAGTTTAAAAAAAGTCTTATCACCATAGCAGTGAACTAATTGTGCTGGTCCATGAATGATTTATGAGGAAAAATATATTAGATAGAAAATGTAGGGCCTAAAGTAGAACCTTGTGGAACCTCGCCCATGAAATGGGTCAAATATATGATAAAGACGGTGTATGAAGGTGTAGTTTCCTTAAAAAGAATGACAGACCACTGCATGTTTAAAGGCAGAGGGAACAGCTCCTAAACTAACATGAGTTAATGAAAGAGTGGAGATGAAGAGCTAGTATCTTCAAAACATATTTAATACTTTTAAGGAGAAAAAAGTTAAATGCACACTTTATGAGCTTCATAACATTAAAGATTTTGTCAGGAAGAGAAAATGAAGCTGGTTCAAAAATGGTCAAATATAGCAGAACCAGCAATCCCAAAAAAGATCAGAGACTAGAGAAAATACATAAAACTTATTTTCAGTTTAAAAGAGCATTAGAGCTGAATTTTTGTATTATCCTGATATGGGAAGAAAAGTCATGCATCATTAAAACCCTCAAATTAATATGGAATCCCTGCCCTTAGTATTGCAAAAGTCTGGCAGGCGCTCATGATTATATGCATGAAACATCTCTGTACTCACCCTTTGACCAGCTCCACTACGATGAAGTCACTGCCATCTCCAGAGTTATACAGTATCAGGCCATCAGTACTGGTGGTTTTGAACTGGAAAAAGAGGTGCATGGAGGCGTAGGCCTGCAAGGTGGAAAAGGCCAAATAGCTGGCTTGAGTTAGAAAAGTCACAGGATTGGCCACAATGTGTCTCATGCCAAATCGAGCATTAAGCTCGCAGAAGGAGATGTCTCCATTCTTGCACTGGTCCAGGTAGAGCATCCCATTGAAGGAGAGCGCTTGCAAGTGGCCAATGAAATTGGAAGGCATCACTGAGATGAAGCGCCGCTCTGTCATGATTCCTGTCTCGATGTTGTTGAACTCCAGCCGGGTGTGAGCACCAGTCATGTGGCCTACAGAACAAACCCATTTATCTTACTCTGCTAAAACACTTTCAATAAGCCTGAATTCTTTCTCTCAACTCTACCTTCCATTGTCACATTGTCAACACAAAGCTGCAAGTTCTTCCCACGTCGTGCCACCTTCACTGTGTGCCACTCATTGTCATTCAGCTTCTCGCCTACAAGGAGAGTCTCTGGTCCCTTGCCTAAGAGGAGGAAAGCATCAAGTGACAATCATATCGCAGGGGCGCAGTATCTTTTCACACAGGCTCTCAAGTTGAGAAGCACTTACAGGGTGAATACACCCATTTACTTATCACTCACACATACAGCAGAAACATTCAGCAGCAAGCAGTAATTTAAATTCACGCTTTCAAAGTAAAACAAGGAACAAAAACCTACAGAAGACATTCGGGGTATATATTTAACATTTCCGGATATGTTTGTGTGATCTTATTGAAGAGCTTTTTGGGGTTACAGTGAAAGGCCTGGCTCACTCAGAAATTCAAGTTTTAGATTTTCTTCGCTACCCTCTGTATATTTCTCTGGCTTAAAAATAGGTCACAGTGCAGAGGCTTGCCACTGCAGTACCGTCAACCCGAATCAGTGCCTATGCAACAGGCCGACACGGCAGTTCAAAGGAGTTCTGACATCGCTTGAGAAACTAATTGGCCATGCCTAAGCTGACTTTGCCTTGAGGGGCTTGACTGTCTAATTGTGCTCAGGGCACTGGAGAATTACAAGGGACGCATAGAGGGCAATAAATGAAAAAACATCAGCTGGTTTCCGAACAATACACTGTTCCATCCTCTGGGAAATAAAACCCACGCCTGGAGACCTTGTCCGGCTGCAAATGAAGTGTCTCCACACACCACATTGCATGACGTGGCTAAATATTGGCTATGCGCTGTGGGTAGATCAATAACATAACACCTTGCATCCTTTGCATTTGATAGACTCACTTAGACGTGGAAAAAACAAACCTTTGTGTGGTTTTCAAGTAGAGCTAAAGAAGCAGAAATGTTTACCTTGCGGATCACTATCACGAATTCAGACATAGGGGCAGGATTTGCTGTAATGAAATAGGGGTTTGCAGGACGCAGGGCAGAGGAGGCTGTTCATCTAATCTGTGCTGCTCAGAGGGGAGCTTTGCTGCTATCTAAACATATGAGGCCAAACACACTAATACCCAAACAGAAAAACGATGTGTTACTTCTAGGAGATTTGTTGCAAGGAAATAATGTAATATACAACTAGGAAAATAAAAACTAAACACATTTTTTTTAATAATTAAAATTACATACAATTCACACCTGATGTTGGTAACAACCCAAGTAATTCACACAATGAGAAATCTAAAAAAAATCAGTCTATCAAATAAGGTTATGTCTAAAAAAAAAGCAGAATGACACATGGAAAATGTATTGAAAACATTTACTCGACATTCTTCAAAATTTCTTTCAGTATATAGAGCTTTAAGATGTCTCCTGTACAGAAAAAAAACTCACGTGTTGCTCTGGTGTGATTTTGAGATATACTTCTACATTAACTGACTTCAAATCCTTAAAGCTTCTGGAGGCCTCTTCTCAGCAATCTAATCTTCAAGGAGTTTTCTTTTTTCTCAGAAGTCACTTGAGAGTTTCCTTGGCTGTTTGCTTGGGATCACTGTCTTGCTGAGAATCCATCCTTTTTTCACCTTTAGATTTTTATTAAGAATATCCCGCTACATTTCTATATTCACCCTTTATTCAGTTATCATGGTTTACCAGTAGTCTGCTAAAAACAACACCAAATAAGGGCATTTCTACATTCAAGGCTCACTGCTGATAGTGTGTTTGTGTCGATAGTTCGATTTGCACCATTTCTCTCTCAACATTATGCATGCAATGCCATTCAAAGACTTCCCCCTTAGTCTCAGTTAACGTAACTATAGTCTTGGTATTATGGATTTTTTTTAGATATTCTGCATCTGACTTCAAAAGTGTTTTATTCTGCATTTTTTTCAATAGTGGAGAGCACTGAGTGTTTATTATGGCCATTGTTGTTGGGTGTGATTACTTGTTGTTTGCCTAAGTTAAAGATTTAGAGGACGATCTTTTATTTCCGGGTGGATCATCAACATAAGTGGTCCCCCTAATTATCAATCATTCTGGTGATATGTTTACATAAGGCCATCCAACGCGCTTGTCCTGTTTGCTATATTTTCTGCGCATGTACACTTTAAGGCGTATATGTTTGTTAAGATACAGTTTCAGCAAGTCATTGAAGCTCACATTTCTCACCGAGGTTCTTTGAAAATGGCTGAGTGTCGTAAAAGTGTCTATGAAGTGTATGAGAAGAAAAGAAAAGCCTCAGAAGAGTAGCCTGGGTGCCATTCTAAACTTAGTCCCGCCCACAACGTTTGAGGTTGGGAAGTTCGGTCTGGCATTGCTCAGTAGTAGCGCGAGTATGCTCGCACATTATCTGGCGGGCCAATCAAATTGTCAGGGCGGGCTTTATACGATGATGGACAGATGATCAACAGTAACGTAATCAACCACTTGACCAAAGCGCGCTTGGGTGACAACAACAATGGCTGCCGTTGGAGAGTTTAGGTGTGTAGATTCTGCTATTAGGTCTGTTCTAGAAGATATCGACAGCAAATTAATTTTAAAAGAGGAACAGAGAAACGCGATCAAGGCTCATCTTCTTATTCTAGGCGTGCAACTGCACGCTTTGATTTTTGTTGACAACAACTATGCCTCGCTTAACATACGTCACGCACTCCGTTGCTCTTATTGGTTGTAGGTCTATCCAATTGAGTGCAGAGGCATTTTTTTTCCTGGTTTGTTCGAAACACGCCCCATAATCACAGCTCTATGGAGCAGTATCAGACTCATATTCTGACTAGAATTGAGTAGGACTACGTCAGGCTATCAGAAGAGGCAGATATATCCCGGAATTTGCTGTCACAGCGGCCCGCTATCGCCATAGGCTGTCGCTATCCGACAGCGGCAACTAATAACAAAGATGGCGCAGGCACCGACCAATGGGGAGCAAGAAGCACTGATCATCTGTCTGAACGGTAAGTTAACTGAGTTTGCTATAAAGTCCACTATGTAGTCCCCGCTTTATATAGTTATTGAGGGTTTTAGGGGTTAGGGCGGACATTTGGACACAGTAAGCTTGTATGAGCTATGAGAACACCAACTTTTAAACAGAGCGTGCACGCCGTTTGATAGGTGTTCCCCTTTCGGGTGTGGGTACAGGTTTTTGCATATACATTTTTTGAAAGTGGAGAGGGCGGGTCTTTTAAAAAATTACTTGAACTGTTAACTGTTTAACTTTAACTGTTGAATCCAACTATTGCTGAAGGTTTTAGTCTCTAGCTGTCAAAAAGATCCGGCAAGCATCACCAGTAAGTGGATAACATTATTCTATGTGGTTCCCGGTGAAAAACTGGCAGCGTGTAAAGGCTTTGTTTTGCATGTAGCAGCTGGCAGTCTCCCCCACCTTCTACAACCATATTTAATGAGCAAAGTTTAAACGTACTTTTGCATGCCATTACAGGCGTTCTTGTACAATACCTTAGCAAGTAGATCCTTTATCATCTAGTATGTTCATTACCTAACAAGCAATGAATTGGTAATGATAGGATTTTTTCCAACCTCTGACAGATTTGAACCTTGCTTTTACTTTCTGCCCCTTTTTGCACCCCTTTTTGTTCATGTCTTCCCTGTGTAATTCCACTTTTTTGCGAATAAGATTAATATATGTTAAATGATAAATATTAAATTACTGGTTTGGATTTTCCTGAATTTCAGAATTATCTGGGTTGTTACCATCTAGTGTGATTTTCACCTAAATAGGCCAGTTAAAACTAGAGGCCTGCAAAATTATTCATACAGTGCTTTTTTATAAGATGTGAGACAGTTATACCTGAGTGAATAAGTAGTGTTATTTTTTTTTGTTTTTTTATTCATAAAAAAAAGTCTATTGAAAATCATTATAGGGGTTTCTTAATAATAAAAAAAAATAGACTTTATTGAATTTACAACAACTAATCCGCTATAGTTCCTCAACCGTCAGCTACATTTCTTAAAGGAAATTGTAATGTTCTATTTTGGGTGATGAGCTACAAAGTTTTGAGGAAGGAAAGTCTCCTTGCCATTACCCTAATCTTTCGCTCTATCCACAGATTATCTTTCAGATTGTGTCCGACTCAAAGCGATCACTATTTCAGTCATAGAAAACAAGACTGACTTTAAAATCTGCCAGTGGCATGAATAGTTTTGTGTTAAGCTGTTTCGTCTTGGTAAAACTTATAACACTTTTTAAAAAAAATAACACTTATTCAACCCAGGTTTCCTGCGATCCTACATCTACATATACATGTGAGAAAATGTGTTTTTGGTGAATCAAAATGTATAAATTAGATGCAAATAAAAAAAGACAAGCCAAAGATTATATCAAATTTTAAGCGTTCTTCTACTTTTCTTACTTTCAAGCAGTAATAGTGATGGTAATTTGCCTTTGATTAAGAATTTAGCAAACCACTGTGATAGAAATGAGTCATGTTTGACAAATGAAATCCTATCAATTAAACATTTCCTTCTACATATTTCCTTCACATCTCAGAACATTACTTCAAATGCAGCCATTTATAAACATCTTGCTCTACTGTGTGCTGTCCAGGGATAGCCTGGCAATACTTCATACTTTTAGACTAGAACACAGTTGTGTGATTTAACCCAAACATACCCGAAAAAAAAACAAAAAAAGGTTTCTGAAATGAAACTTGAAATAAAAAGTCAGATTAAATCCCCCAGTCACTGATCCATACCTGATTTTTGGACTTCCAGGATAAATCTGTTGCCGCAGTTTTATTTCACAAATTGTTTTTTAAAATAGTCTTTTATGATTTTAAAACAAACTGAAGAAAAAAATCTTTAAACTAAACATTTAAAAATTAATTCAAAGTTGAAAGTCCTTGAATTTCCTTTTAAAGATAAAGACTTATCTCAGATTCAGCAGGAGGTGCTGAGATGGTGGAGTGTGATGTATATTCTCCCAGAAATCTGACTGTAAAGTCTTTGAAATTTGGATTTTCTTTCAAAGCTTCTTTACTTCACAAGCAAGGCTTCCAGAGGCTCAGGCCCGAGCCATAGATGTAAGGAGTCTGTTTTGTCCAGTTTTGATCCTCACTTAAAATTGAATTTGATTAATACTCTCAAACAAAGACGACTTCAAAGGCGCCGCCACAGCTATACAGGTCATCCCTGTGAGTGTGCAGAGCAGTGCGTGGTGTGCATGTTAATTGAATCGCTTCGTAGTAATTCTGTAATTTGGCGCATCTTATTTCAGACGTAAATGGTGTCACATTATTTAGCGTTTAACAAGAATCAACGGGGCACTTTAACATGATTTGTTCAGACAAACTTTAACCCTTCCTGTGTGGATTCAGTTATGGATGGTTTCATGAATTCTCCATATATATATATATATATATATATATATATATAT
>NW_015150720.1:652901-682914 GCF_000732505.1 Cyprinodon variegatus | reverse complement strand
TATATATATATATATATATATATATATATATATATATATATATAATTAAAAAAGCTGAGATTTTATGCCCTTATTGAAAGTAATAAAGCAGATATGTTTTAATTCATTCAGAGATTTAGGAGCTTTCTTAAGAGTAGCATCTATAAAAAAAAAAGGACTTTTGTCAAATCTGAACAAGCTTTTGCACAGGACATCATTTCTCGAATGTTTCTGTGAGTCATTTAATTTGATAAATAGGACACATACAGTAGGTTTTATGATGAATATATGAAAGTGCAATGCCATCTGCTGGCACACTGAGGGACTTTTTAATGCAGCCAGAAGGAAAAACAAAAAGCAGAAATGTTATTTATCAGCCAATTTAAATATTTTTTTGTCATAACAAAGATATTTATCTGTATTTTTTCCAGCAGGTGCAGGAAACCTTTGACAATTACCATTCAGGTGATAATTCACACATCCTTAAAGATTTCCTCTACTTACCTTGATCAGATAAAGAAGGTGCAATCAATTGAACATAGGGGGCAGCAGATTAGTTTTACAGTAAATCTGCAACCAAGGCAGTTATGTGCCTTTTGAAGATTTAAAAGCTTCATCCTGAACAAATAAATTCATATGATTACAGGCTGAAACTAGGTCTGATTGAAGAGTCAATATTGCATTGTCAAATCAAATAAAAGCTGCTGTACACAATGCATTTGCTGACTATATTGTACAGCATCAATTTGGTGTTTTTATAAGGTGCCTTAAAATACATGTTTAAATAATAACCCCAATCCTGTCAAGAATTGAGAAATAGAATATTGAGACATTTACTTTATGCAGCAATAATCAAATGTTTATCAAAAGCAATAGTTTCAGACCATCTCCATTATAGTGGTTACCTTTCCAGGCCTCTACATAAAACATGTTCACCTTTCCTTTAGTGATGCATTTTATCTGTTTCTAACACAGCTCCAATCTCAGCAGGAACCATAATTGCCCGTCTCTTGCTGTGTGGTGAACACTACAATCGGCATTATGTGTTCGACTGTGCTACGATAAAAGCTACCACACCATTTCATAGGACTTAATACCAGAAAATAAATTCTGTTGATCTGGTAGAAGGTCTTCCCTTGATGCTCAGCTGCTTTTCTGGGACTGAAAACAACATATTTGCTTGTGGCTTAAAAAAAAATAGATTTTAATGTGACCTTTATGCGTTCATTTGATTAATTCAGCCACTTTTAAGGTACAGAAATAACCTCAAAGTCATTATCAGAAAATTTACTTCACGTTGATCTATAATGTTATTTTTTTTGCACCATAAAAATACTCATGAAAGCTGGGCAGGAAAAAGGGACTCAAACAAGCTAATTCTGAGGATATCTTGAATTTTCTTTTTTTTTCTTCGTTGTTTTAATTTACCAATTTTGTTAAGATTAATGTTTTATAGCAGTCATGTTCCAAGTACTGGCTAAGGGTCACAATGAAGTCTTATTTGGTTGTTATTCTTCAAATATAAGTTGACTTTGGCCTAACCTAACTGGCCTTATGTTTAAGATGTATAGTATGGCTGTTTTTATCCGAATATCTGTCCCATATTATTTGAGTGCGTTAAGCAGGACAGTCATAAGATGATGTAATAGTAATAAAATCAAGTCTGTAATGTTTCTGCGGTTTTAAGTATGGCACTGGTTTTATTACCTTTAATGAAATATCAACTTGGGACTGGATATTAGCCAATGTGTTATTATTATTTTAATAAAAGATTTGCACAGCATACGTAACAAAACATCCTAATTGAGGCATCCTCCATTGAATTATGTCTGCTCTGTGGCTGCAATATTCACCTTAGCTTGTTTTTTTACTTAGATCTGTTCACTCAGGAGATGCAACTACGGACTGAACTTGAATTGAACCTATTTATCTTGCATGAGAGCAAATCAGTGATATGCAAACATATAACTGTCTCACTGGCAGTAGCTTCATTCGATTACGGCTTTATGAAGCTAAAATAATTAGAAAACATGTAACTACATTGTTGGATTTTCTGAGCAAATCACAAAATGATGTAATTACATTTGGCTCTGCTGTTGTTTACTGAATAAAGGTCTCATTTTTGCTGTTATCTGCATAACAACACTTTGGAGAACAGCAACAGTTAAGGAGACAAATTCCCTGTTTCATGAGGGGAAAAAAAGGAAAGAGGCACATAAATATATCACAGTGCATGTTCTCTAAATCATGGAACAAAAGATAATCATAGGAGACACTTACTGAGATTACAGTCTATCCTGATACAATCTGGTGAGAGAGAGAGTGAGATGGTGAGATTAAAGGAAAAAAAGAACAGCATAAAAGAGGAGAATATTTCACATCCTTCAAGGTATATTCTGCAGACAGTTCAGTGCTTTTTCAGAGCCCACCATCCGGGGACAGCCTCGAGAGACTAAACCGCCACTTTCCTCCCTGCAGTTTTCATAACAAACCAGTGAGGGGAAAGGACAAAGCTCACTGTGTGTTTGGCTCTGCTGGAGGCAAAGCAGAGCACATCAAAGTTAGGATCAATAAGAGCTTTATTGACCGTAAAAGTAAAGGTGCACCAGCTTTAGTGTGTTTTCCGCATCAATGCCGGCTCTGGTAAGGCTGCTTACGCTCAGCTTTTGGCAGTTTGATTGTTTCAGAAACCATGACTGATAGTTTTACTGACATGTGCTCTGGGGTAAATCAGCAAACATGCACCGCTGTGAGGAAAGTCGTCTAAAGACGATAACAAAAATAGAAAATGGAACATGTGCTAGATTTGAGCGTGTCACACAGAGGAGTGAAACAAGTTTTAGCTTATCAGCAAAGAAAAAAAATAAAATAGCAATAAAGATCATGTTAAACTGGCTGCTGAACATTTGTTGGAACTATGCAAAAACAAGCTTATATTATATATTAAGTCTAGCCTTTAAGATTACTTGAGAACATAGCATCGTTATTTTCTTTTTTTTTTTACTGGACAGAATTATACTTAAACACCCTAACAAACAAGTGAAAGAGGAACTTTAATAATTTAATTTAATTTAATTCCCTTACCTAACCAATACAGACCCAATATTTGGTACCCGGCCATTCTCATTTATTCTTTTCCTCCTTAAACCTCAGTTTAAAACAATTCCCTACCAGTTTGTCTATTTTAATTGAACCGTTTATGACTTTCTAATGGCAGTGTAATACTCCTTATTTCCCTTTTTTTTGGTTCAAATCCCTCTTTGACCTGATTGTCCAGCTAATGAGGGCATTTTTTAAGTGAAGGTATTTGTTTATTAGGCAATTAATATTGACGAATTTAGAGGTTGACTGAGCACAACTGAACCAGTTGTTTCCATAATCAGATCCGTATTGTAACACTGAACACAGGACATGTGAGCAAGTGCATAAATCAAAAAGGTAACAGAATTTAATAACAAACCTTTTATGCTAAGAGAAGGTTTTTTTATGATACAAGCAGATGTCAATCTGATTAATCATTCTTAGGTTTGTTAAATAATCCTACATATGTTGTCTTTACAGTAATTATTAAAAAAACATTTCACAACTCTGCTTTCCTGCTTTTGGCCTCTTTAATACATTTATATTTGGATCCCATTCAACCATGAGCCAGCTCTGTGAAAAGTAATAATTCTAAGTCAGTTTTGAAAATGGTTGGCCATAAGCTGAACCAGTTAAAAGAAAGAAAGTGTTGCCCCTAGTTTTCACAAGGTCGCAGTAGGGATAAGAAGAAGCTTTTTAAGTCACAGAAAGAAGCTTGAAACAAACAGTCATCTCTCCAAAAACCAACTAACTAAAAAAATAACAAATCCTCCTGCACCAGAGGGCTGTATTGATTTTTAGGCTACAAAAATCCAAGACCTTTTGGTCAAAGGGCAAAATAACCAACAAATTACAAAGGCAACATTTATTTTTAATTTTTTATTTAATTGTAGAGTCTAAAGCTTTAGGCTGATGCACCTTTATTTAAATTGTCCATATTGTTTCAGCTGAAACTGCAATCAAGCCTCATTTTGCAGACCTCATGGCAGATTATTTATTCAAGTTGAACAGGGAGGAAAAGTGGTGATTTGCACAACCTGCAGCCACCGTCAGACTTACACTATAGGAAATAATAAAAGCAAAAACCTGTTTATTTTATTTAATTATTTTTTTTTACATCAAAACCTGATTTTATCTTTTAAATTTACAAGGAATGTTACAGTATTTTTTTAACTTGAATTTAGTCCAAATAAGTCCTGGAAATTTTAAACAACCTGCAGAAATGTAAAAGAATACACTAGTGTAAGTCAGGTGGCAGAGAAGTGCTCTCAAGCTGTCAACCATCACAGAGCAGTGGAAACAGACAGCCAGAGACCAGGGAGTTTTCTGAAGCAGGTGTGTGTGTTTCTTTGTGTGTCTGTGTCCATCACTGACGCTCCCTGCTCAGTGAAGTGACTCTAAACTGGACAAGCCAGCAAATGTGAGGGGAGGGAACGACAATGGGACCATCAATGGTGTGAGGAGTTTAAGTGGTGATATTTCAGTGTAATGATGGATCAGGTCTCTGACTGCCCTCTCCTTGAACTGCAGACAAGCCATTGAAGGGCTGATAGAGCTGAGACGGTCGGGTGGGACCCAACCCCAGGATGAACTGAGAGGAGACAGATAGGAAGACAGGTATAGGTAGAGAGAAATAGAGAGGCAGGCAAACCATGCACACATACAGTTGTTTAAAAAGACACAGCCCTTGTTCTGTTCTATTGCTTTTTAGTCAAATAACTTATTTAACTATTTTCTTTTTTTATATATTTAGATGGTGGAACCATTTTAATTACCGTAAAGAATGAAGTCATCATTTTTAATGTCTTTTCACTATCTTTTTTAAAGCTCTTGTCATATTGGCTTGTTTATAATTTTATCAAGGTTGTAAATTATTCTCCATCAAAGAATTTTAAACATCCCTTCCAGATTTTTCTCAACTGTTCCCTGCCCATGTTGGTTCCTTCTGCTATTCTATCCATACCCCTCTTTCTTTTTCCTTGTGATTTTCTTGTTAATTTACCAAATACTCTGCATCACACAAAACTAATCCTCATATCTGACATCCCAGATGGCTATTTGTCTGAAGTTTTTTTTATTTTTTTTCTGTGCCAAAAGCTTTTCAATAAAGGTTAAAATGTGAATAATTTTCTCTAAAACACCCATAAGTGGAATTGATTTCCTCATTCATCTCAGACTAAATTTGAAGAATAGCTGATCTCCACTGCTTAATAAGACCAGGCTACCATGGAAACAGAGATTTCTAGCAAATGTCAAAGCCTCTCCTTGTACTTTATTTTTGAACTATGACTATCATAATAAAATTAAGGTTATGCAGAAATCTACGGGTGATTTATTTTAGATAATTTAGGATCACTTTATTTCATTAATGAACAAGGCAGAGAAAATGTACCCCTTGCAGCTTTCTTTTGTCTATTTTTTTCATCATACAATGTGAACCCAGCTACATTTAGACCCATTTTTCTCTTTAGGTTCCTGATCACAGCTATGCTTTGTTGTTGAAGTTTAGTTCAGCCAAATTGTATTAATGCATGGGCAGAGCAATCGAGCATGCTTTTTGTAAACTTGACTACCTGAATTCCTTTGAGAGTTCATAATAATCTGATCCAAAAAAGAACAAATCAGTGATAGCAAATAAGTGATATGCAAAAGAATCTAGAGTATCTCCCCTCAAAAAATTAAAAACAATCCACTGGACTTTGTTTCCAAGTTTGAAGAAGTTGGAACAATCCAGCGGATTGTTTTTAATTTTGTTTAAGGAATGACTATGTCCTTGATGGGTGAGAATCTTCACCAGCAAAATCCAGAGTATCAATTACAGCACTGTAAGCCTCGCTTCCTCCTGCTGTGGTGAAAATAGTAAAATGCCCCATCAGTCAAGTAAGAAGCTGAGGTTTATGGTAGGCTGAGCTATGTTCAATCATATTTAACCCTTTTAAACCACAAACCAACACACTGCCGTTAGTGTTTGTACATAGATAGTTCCTGCTAATCTAAATTCTACACACTAAAAAGATCATACTAGAAATATATTTGCACCTTCTAGGGCAGGAGTCTGTAACTTTTAAAACCCTAAATAGCCATCTTGCCCTGAGTCCTTAATGGCTCTTTGGACCTTCAGCAATTAATAAAAGCCAATCAGCTTAATAAAAGCCAATCAGACCTGCAAATATTACAAAACCCTTTGATAAAATGCAACTTATTGTTAAATATCTGCTATAAGAAATATGTTGCCACTTGTTTTTTTAGGTTTTGAACAGAGAAAAACAGCTTTTGCAGAGGAAATGTGAATTTTCAACATCTGTGGAAAATTATAAGGTAAATGTAGATAGAAACACAACATATTACTGGTTCTTTAAAAGTTTCTTTTGGAAACTCAACTTAACTATAAAAAAGCAACAACAACAAAAACAAACATAACATTTCTAAAACTACCATATGTTATTATGCCTTATTTAGCATATGTAGCCAAGATTAAGAGTCATTGTTGAAGGTCCAAAGAGCCAGTTTTGGCGCTGGATCCACAGGTTGCAGATCCCTGTTTTACCGGCTGGGATTATGCCAGTAATGCACAATTTTTGCTTAACAAAGCTTAGAAACTATAATGAATCATTGATTTAAAATTCCTTTCCAGCAAAATAACATCTTTAAATAGAAATTAATTCATACAGTAAGAAAAAACATACAGTATTTGCTTGTAAAAGATGTATGAAGCAGCTGATTGTTTATTATCAAGCAGTTTTTAGGGATTAAAATACTTAGTGACTCTGGAGCTCTGTCTTATATGAATATTATATTTCTTTTTACTTGTTTTTGTATTTTATTCATTAAGCCAAATAATCTAGTCCATGAACAGTTAAAGAAAGACTTTCAATGGCAGCTATAAATAGCAATAAAAAAGGTTTGTCTATTTTCCTCTGGATCATCCAGGACAGGGTTATGGTCTAATTATAACTGACTAATATATATTTATATAATCTGTTTAAATAAAAATGTTAAATGTTTTTAAACTACAACAGAAACAAGGGATGAGCTTATCTTATTAAGCAACTGTATTCATTGTGCATGAAGATGCGAATGGAGGAGCCTGACTAAACAAATTTCATTGGTGTCTCTGTCTATTAGACACGTCCTTATAGGTCAGGTGGAATGATCTGCTGATATTTGCTGCAGCAGCTTTACCCAGGTTCACAGTGAGCTTGACTCTGCCTCCGTCCAGCTCTATGCGCAGGGTGTCCGCTGACTGCTGAGATGTGGTGGCCATCAGCAGACCAAAGGCCCTCTGGGACATGAAGCGCAGGGACACGTCCTCGGCCTCTGTGTGTAGCGTCCTCGGCAGCACCACCTTCAGATACATGCTGCCATCATAACTCACCGCTGTGGCTTCTGTGGATGTGAAGGAAGAGAAGCGCTTTAGCAGACGTTGAAATCAATAAACACTAAAAAAAAAAAAAAAAAAAAAGCAGGTCTATTTAAGAATAAAAATAAAAAAAATACACAGAAGCCCCCTTTTTTTTTCCAGATAATTTCGGGGACAGCAATATATAGTTTTAGATTGCAGTTTTTATCAACCACACCAGATGGCAGAAAAAGCCTGGAGCAGATGAAGGCAGAGGGTGAGAAAGCAGCAATTAAATTTCCCAAAGACTTACTCCCATCCCAGTGCAATGCAGGAGGGATTTTCATACATCCGTCAAATTATTAGCTGCCAATTGATCTACGTAATTTGGCCTCTCTGTGAGAAAACCATCTGCATGGCTAATGCAAAGGGATCCAGGGCGAATGACTCTGCCTAAGCACCACTGCATCCCTAATGACACACACAAAACACTCACACCCTCACAACAGACAATTCATTAATGAACTACTCGACTGTGGGAAAATACTCCTATTTACTTTACAAGCCTTTAAATAAAACATAACTTTCAATTGTTGTGTCATTTTCACCAAACTACTTTGCAGACATAAAATATAATTTAGGGGTTGGAGTAAGGATCTCATTTAAATACATATGAGAACTTAAAAAATGATCCCACTTGCAACTGTAAATGAAATTACAATTTCTGTTGAGGTCTTGGATATTAGGTCAGATGATACATCTTCCCTCCTCGCTGTGCAGTTACTTTTTACACCTCCCACAATAAATAAAATACAACGCAAAGTGTGTTAAAAGCTTCCCTGCAGCTTTTTTAAATCACTTGTCCCCATCCATCCACCACTAACATCCTCCCAACCAAAGACTCTCACCCTTCTCACAGCTGGGGCCCACGTAGCCTGTGCCACTGCAGTCGCAGACATGCCGGTTCCAGCCCTCTCTGCAATGTCCACCATTGGCACACGTGTCTCTGGAGCATCTCAGATGGGTCTCCCTGGTGCAGAAGCTGCTAACACCCGTGGCACTCTGCACCTCTGCCAGCCTCCACAGGTTGCGGCTCTGCCCGTCGATGAAGATGTCCCTCACGCAGCCCACAAAGCCGAGGCCCAGGGAGGCCGTCCATACCTCGGGGGGCAGAATGAGGGCTTGCCGGTCTTCGGGTAAACCTCCGAGATACATGTCTCCGTCCAAGTCAAGGATCTCGCTGCCTTCGTTGGCGGTGAAGGGGATGCTCTGGCTGTTTACAGAGATAAAGCCTGTGGGATAGACATTAACACTAGATCAATTTGAACAAGTGTGTGTGTTTTTTGTTGCTAAGGAATAGAAAAAGGAAACAGCTGTGTGTGGGTTGTGCTGAGTGATTTGTATAAACAAAGTATAAAGCCGAGGAGATGGGCACCAATTTGTTATATTAAATAGTCCACATGAAGACATCACTCTGCCAGTCTTTTAGAGTTTGTATTTAGTAAAAGGCAAAGTTTAAACTACATATCAGTCTTGTGATCTCTGGATATAACCACAGTGATTTGCTAAAGAATTCATTGACCTCCAGCTTTTCCATCTTCTGCCAACTTATAATAAAAACAATGCAATTTTGATCTTCTATAGACGTGTTTCCACTAGGGCAGGGCAATTAATTGCATTTGCAAAATGATAGGTATAACTAGTGCTCTATTTTAGTCACAAGAGTATCAAGCTCTTTCAATGTGATAGGGTTAAAAGTATCAAAGTAACACGTAAGTGTGACTTTAACAGAAAATAACGCAGTTTCCATGTTTGTACAAATATAATTCTAAATAGAGAGGTACTCATATCCTCAGCCCTCTACTCTGATCCCTGCAGTAAACTCCAGTGCAAACAGCTCTTTAGAGGACACCTAATAAGCAAGCAGAGTCCATCTGTATGGGATTTTCTCTGAGTGAAAATAAAAAAAAGGAGGCCAAGAGGTGCATTTTTATGATAGGGGGAGCTGCAAAGATCCACGGGTCATGTTAGATCATCCATTAAACATGCTCTCAGCAAATGAGGCCTGCTTGGAGGTTTGACCATAATAAATGATGATTATTTTCAAAGGATATACGGATATCAGACTTTGAAGTCAGCAGAATACCACAAATGTGAAATTGGCAGAGGTGGAATCCAGGTCCAGAAAGCAAAAGCCTGTATAAACTTAAGTTTTATTAGCATTTCCAGCTCAACAAAACAGATTGCGGGCTAATCACCTGGTTAAGTGAAAGGGATGAAGAAAAACTAGATATGATTTTTAATTTCTGGACCTGGATTAGCTTCCTCTGGGTTGTCAGATGAAACCAAAACTGAAACTTCTGGTGTTCATGTTTAACATTCAGCATGCTTTAGGGGTGCTTTTACTCATCAGGGACTAGAAAGTTAGTCTGGAGTTATTGAAGATGGAAACAGCTAAATGGAGTGGAATCCTGGAAGAGAATATGTTGGAGGCTACAAAATACTTGGAAGAAAATGGAGGTTGGCCTTGTTGTAGAAAGCAGCACTAACCGTATAGCAGGAGCTGCAGTAAAATAGCTTAGATGAAAACATTTTAATGTTTTAAAATGCTCAAGGTAACATCTACACCTAGATCATTTGGTAAGTTTGTAGCAAACCGTGTATATTGGAGGCAGTCTCCATTTAGTCCGAATAAGATTTTGTTATTTTGCAAAAAATTGTGCAAACATTTCAGCCTGAATGTGCTTAGCACCTTCCAAAACACTAGCAGCTCTAACTGCAGTAAAAGGTTTTACAAAATAAGAATTCAGAGGAAATGAACATAAATGCCTGCCACAATTTTCTTGTAAAATTAAAAATGTTTAAATCCATGCAGTACTTTGTGTTCATATTAAAGCCCCTAAAAATATATTGAATTTTGTAGCTGAAACAATAGAAACATAAAAAAGTTGAAGTCTTATTATTGGTTTTGCAAGGCACAGCATATTAACAGACAAATTACGTAGAAAATGAAAAGATCAGCATGTCTCTCTTGGATTCTGCTAATAAGACGTTTTTCATTGTTCAAATACAGCAGACATTTACTAGTTTCATTTGGACTGGGTGACTGTATAATTGGCCACTTTTTAAATAGGTTAACACATATTTCAAAATGTCACTTTGAGATTACAGCAACCCAAAATTATAATCATAATTAAAAGTTAATATGTGTGTCTGTTTCACTGCAGCGAATAAAAAGCATCAGGAGCATGTGGATGTCAATGTATCCATGCTGTCATATGGCAATTTCACAGCTTGGAGGCCTTTATGCTCAACAGCTAAAAGTGGAGACACACAGAGGCACACAGAAGGCTCCCCACCTCCACCTTCTGCCTTTACAAATGTATGAAATTATCTCACCATTTCTCCCCTTTCTTTGGAAGTCCACGTGCCACCACTCGCCATCGTCAAGCCGCTTGTTGCTGGCCTTGATCTTAATGCTGCCAGAACCCATATCCATGGCCAAGTGGAGAAATCCCTCCAGTAGCTCTATGGCAAAGAAGTCAGCGCGTGGCTTCCTATCGGGCAACACTCCCTGCTGGCTGCCGTGGCTGAACAGCAGCAGGCCGTTGGACTCTGTGGTGCGGAAGTCGAAAGATATGGCGCCGGTCTTCTTTGTGTTCCACCTGGGCAATGTCAGGTAGGCAGACGGTGTGTCGAAGGTGACCGGCTCAAGAGCTTCCACGTTTTCACAGCTGAATATCAGGTCGCCATGGATACTGATCTTGGGGTCTCGCTGCTCAGCCAGGCGTGACAGTTCCAGTCTAAACTCATTATTCCTGTAGACCACCTAGTAAATGAGAGAGATGTGGTAGTGAGATGACAGCCAGGAAGGGGGAAGGGAGGGAGGTTTAAAGCTGGTGTTCAGGTTGAATACTGCTCATCGATAAATCCAGGAATCAATATAGTACGGAGGCATTTACGAGGGAACACAACAGACAGCGTGTTGAGTGATCCCGGAGCTCAAATAAACAGGCAAATTTTCATTAGATGGAATTATGACCACTAAGTGCAGTAATCTAAAAAAACACACATACAAAATCAAACACATTTAGCCTCTCAGAGACAATTTGTGAGTCAATGCATTGACAGAGTGGCACTGAACAGATTGTGCGGTTTAATAAACTCATTAGCTGAATGCTTTAGAAATTATTTGTGAGGCCAGACATTATTTTTCATCCCACTGAGATCCTGCACCATGTTTTCATTTACCTGTTTTCAGGTTTGTTACGAAATAGGCTTCATCGCCATCAGAAAGCATGAAAACAGAGGGTTGCAGCAATTCTGTATCTGGAAAAATTGATTCACATTCAGATGCTAATGAAATATATACATTTAAGGAACATAGTGTAGGTAGTTTATGCTGCAGCAGATTAAAAAAAATGACTTAAATTATGCTGTCACAGTCACAAAAAACAAATCTACATGCAAAATGGCTAAAAAGTGTCAGCTGTCTGATAATGTTATTTCACATAAAACTGGCGTCACAGAGAGATTTTCGATCCTATACAGGTGGAGGAAACACAGGAGGAAAGCAAAACACATTTGGAAAAAAAGGTTTTACAAAAATATTATACTGAAAATATAATTGCTGCCCAATTTGACTCCAAAAGGACATGGTCAGTGCTAAATAAAGTCTTAAACCTTGCAAATAAATGGGTTTTTACTTCTTTGCTCTTTAAACCCACTGATCCTACTGAAATGTAAAAAATCATTACAAATTTGAAGAACAATAATACAGCAGGGGCAGATGGAATATGCAGCATGACTATAGTAGAACCACTTACGCACTACATTAATATATCGTTACTTTAAAGTATAGTGCAAAAAAAGACCAAAATCGCAAGGATCCTTCCAATTTTCAAATCTGGAGATGAATATAATATATTATCTAGCTTTGTCTTACTGTACCACTTTCTCCAAGGTACTGGTGACAGTTGTGCATATCAGATTGAGTGAATACCAGGATAAAGTACTTCTTCACTGATACCCAGTATGGCTTCAGGAGGAAGAGATCAACCATGGCCATACTGTACCTGATTGAGTAAATGAATGATGTTTTTGATCAAGGTCACTTTTCCTTGACTTAACAGTTGATTTTAACTTCCCACTTGAAGTGACCTCATTCCCAGCAGGCACTTGATGCTAATGTAATGTTAAAACAATATTGTACCCCAACGTTGGATTATCGTTGGATTATGATGCTAAAATGAAAGTTGGATTTACGATAAATCCTTTCTTAATTTAACATAAGCACTCAGCATTGAGCAGACTTTGGATATTGGACACAAGCCTCAGTTACAAAACGTAAAAATTTATGTTTAACTGATATTAGCTTTTGACATTGTATCAACATTGGCATTTGGTTGTCCAACAATGGAACCCATGTCCAACCAAAAACCAACATTAAATAATGTAGTGTGTCTGCTGGGTTACAGCATTAAAGGAACAGGGCTAAACTGGTTAAGAAGTAATTTCTATGGTCGACATCAATATGTAAATACTGATAATATATCAATAAAAAAGCAAGTCAAATATGGGGTATCCCAGGGTTAAATTCTGGGGCCATTGCTCTTTATTATTTATATAAATGACAACATAAATACGTCTTATGGCATAAGGTCATGTTTGCTGATGACACTAACCTTGTTTCTAACCATGTTTCTAACCTTTCTCACATGAAAACCTGCCTGATCGTTTTAGTGCTGAACAACAAAAAAGGATACCTGATTCAAGTGCAATAATTATTGCCTAACATCAACAAAACTAACAAATTTGCATTTTAAACAAATAAGAATACTTTAGACACCAGTGGAATTCCTTTATAGGTAAATGATAAAGAGTAATGGCAGGTTAGATTTACAAAGTTCTTGGGGATCTCAGTTTTACAAATCATACTGAACACTTATCAACACTATCTAAATATGTCGGGCTGTTCTTTAAAAAAAAGAAATTACCTACCCTTACTTCTTCTTCTGACCTTTTACAAAACTCTCTTTGAGCATCATTAACTAATGTAATGTCATTTGGTGTAACACTTTTCCCAGTCATTTAAGGAATGGAAAGTTTGCTAAAGAATATACAAGCTTTGTCCTTTTCTGGTTTCATTGCCCATTATATCCACTATTCCATCATCTTAGACTCCTTCAACTAAAGGCGCGAATATATAAAAATAAAATTTATTTTATATTATTTACTAAATAATATACATTTTTGGATCAGCCCAAGTTCCAGCCTCATTTTGCATCCTGCGTCGTGTAGTATACAGGTGGTAACGTAGGGCAATGAGCTTCTCACCACCAGATCCCAACCTGGAATCGTGAGATTGGGAGAAAACCTAACATTTTTGAAATTCAGTCGGCCCTCATGAGTTGTTCATGAGCAAACCCTGCTTCTGAAGCAGAGCTAGGGGCCAGTTTACCTGAGCCTCACACATGGCTCATGTCCCAACAAGAGAATTCTTCTTCAAGATTGATGAGTCCAACCAGCGTCCAATGTGTGGGCAGTTGGATAGTATCAGAGCATCGGGCAGTACAGCGTAAGTAGATACATTGTGAGCTTTGAACTTTTAAACCCTGCGGTTTTGTTGTGCAGTTTGAGCTGTAACTGAGTTCAAAGATTGAAAATATAGTACAGTGTATGTCTGCCTTTACTGGCTTGAACATATATCAGAATGCATGTATGATGTTCCAAACAAAAAGCACATCAGGTTGCCCGAGCTCATTCCAATATGTCGTCCTCTGCACAAAAGTTAATGTCACATAAGTGATAAAAAAAAAGGTTAAAAAGCACCAGACTGAGTACCACTTGCAGGAGACCACAGATATAGAATAACATTGATGAAGAGATCAAAGTGTTAATATCTATCTCCACCTTTAAAAACAAGTTAAACACAAAACTACTAAATTCATATGTACATTGAAACATTCAGCTCCTAAATTTTACTGTTCTAGGAAGGTGTTGTGTTTTGTATTTGTATTTGCTGCATGTTAGGTACTGTATGTAGATGCTGTATATGTATGTACTGTATGTGTATGTTGCTAATGGCCCATATTTCATATTTCATTTCTTCCTCTTTTCTATTTTTTCCTAGCAATGGTACTTTTCATTATGACCACAGGCTCCTTCCTATAAGCTTTTAATAGCTTTTTAGGAGTACTGATTCACACATGACTTCTACTCTTATGTGAAGATGTACTGAATATGTGTGGGTGTGTGTGAATAAACAGTGAAATACTCTAAAAACAGAATACTCTAAAAGCAACCCATGCAATGTTTTTTTAATTATACAATTAACCAGATCATCAGAGAACACGGTAAACATGGAAGTTCACAGCCAACAGCTATTTTTCAACCATGTTGTCTCACATTGAGCTGTTGCTGTTTAAGGGATGAGATATGACAAGAGAGGGGTGGATATCCACCAGACGGTTCTATACATACAACTACACTTAACTACAACATGCTTAGAAAGACCTCTGTAGGAAGAGCCAAAAGTCTAAATCATAATTTAAAGTTAGATAGGCAGGATCGTCTGAATGATCCAATATCTGGGAAACCATTTTTATTGTCTTCAAACTGAAAAATTACTTCTACTATGTAATCTTTAATTCAGATTCAGTCCTACTGAAACAGAATCATTAGAAAATGAATTATTCAGTTTCCCATACCAAGCCTATTTGAACTAAAGAGATTTAAACATTGCCTTTGCACAAATTGAAAGAATTTTTAATATTTTACCTCAATGTGGTTTAGCTATTGTTCAGCTAGCATTGGAAGTTTATGAATTAATTAATTTTATTCATATGAATATTGGTTCATCTGTGTCCATGGGATTTTTTTTAAATATTTTCCTAGAAATATATCTGTGAGGTCAGAATCTGATGTTGGATGAGAAGGCCTGAATCACAGTCTCCACTTCTAATTTATCTAAAAGAGGATTTATCAGGTTAAGGATTTGTTAAGGCAAGTAAGGTCCATCTTAATGCACTGGGGCAGAGTCAGGTTGATATAGGTAGCGGCCATTTACAAGCTGTTCTAAGCTTGTAAATGTTCATTGTCTGAAAGCTGCACAAGCGTTCCCTTGAACTAAAGACTCGGGTCTAACAGCCACACCATGTTCTCGTCTGCATCAATCTTTACACTACAGATCTGACAATAAAGCAAATATTGTTCTGGTCCACTGAACAACCTGACTGAGAGGTGTAATTCCATGGGAAAACCTCTCCACTGTGGCCAGCTGCTTTACTCTTCAGCATTAAATGCTTTGCAATGCACTTAGTGGTATAAGGCAGCTACTTTGCAATTGAAACCCATTTCACAAAGCTCTCAACATGAAGTCTGGAGGATTGTAGCAGGATTGTAGGAGTGATTCTGCAGAAAATTGATGACATCTATGAACTGTGAACCTCAGCATCTGCTGATCCCGCTGTGATTTTTACGTGGTCGACCACTTCACGGCTAAGTTTCTATCGTTCCTGATAACGTCCACTCTGTTATAACAGTTGACTGTGGAATAAAAGGTAGAGGGAGAATTTCAGAACTGGACCTATTATGTAGGTGGCATCCTATTACAGGACCAGGACTAGAACTCACTAAGCTTTTGAGAGCGACCCTTCTCTTCCAAATTAAATGTAAAAGCCATCTGCATGCCTACATCCTGGATTGCTATACCTTTAGCTGTGTATGCCATTGAAACCCCTGAATTAAATTATCTGATTTAATAAGCGGACAGTTTTGCATTAAAATCTTCGGATCAATTAAGAGATACGTTTATTTTTGAACAACAGAAATAAAAAGATTAAAATGTTCCTTTTTAAATACAAAAATGGTTTTGAATGCTGATGCTAGACCCGCCTACTTTAAGCAAGTGTTCTCTTATGCCTACCACACTTTTGTATAAATGCTTTGTGTTGTCCACAGGTTTAAAACACAGGCTTTGAGTAAATGATATACGGCATCACATTCCTACGCATCTGATACTGGAGTACATGAAACCTGATCTCTAGGTAAGCCGGATTGCCACCGCTTTTTCTAGAAATGTAGAAAGATAGAGTGGAATATGCTTTCTGGATGTATAGTCTGAGTCTGTTTATATATTCTGTGAGTGTCAGGATGAAAGGTTTAATATGTACATGTAGTTACAGGAAAAGGACAAATTACTTCCTGCTCTTTTATCATCATCTCCTTTCAATTTTCGTCTCGTTTCTATGCGTACCCTGCTATGCGACAGGACTGAGTCTGCTTTTTTCCCTTCACCTGTGGCCCAATGTAAAACCTATTTTCAGATATGCCAACATACATGGCAAGATAAGAAGCTGCAGGTTGAATACTTTCTAAGAGTGCATAGCATACTAATTAAAAAGAGAAAACTTAGCTTTGTGGGCAAAATTTATTTAAGTGGGCTTCAGTGGAAGACTGCATAAGTTTGTTAATGGGCTTCAGTCATTTAAAAAGATATGAATCAAATCTGAAAAGAAAGCACAAAAGTGCATGGTCTATAAAATATGACTAATACAGAACCGAAAGTAGAAAACAATTTTCAAAACAGGCCATCCATGTATTTTTTTTAACCAACTGTTCAGGCTTGTGGGCAGTTGGAGCCTATCCCAGCTGTCAGTGGGCAAAAATAAATACAGGACGCCAATACATAGGGCCAACAATGGGATACACAAAGAAAATAAAGCACACTAACTCTAGCTGTGAAGGTCAAGTTTTGAATCAATTAACCTAATGTGTTTTTGGATAGTGGGTGGAGCCAGATGTACCGAGAGAAAAAGGGAGAACATATAAAAACAGCATGTGGTGGAGGAAAGATAGCAGAAATGAATTTCAACAAGTGAAGAATGCCAGAAAAAGAAAACATATATATATATATCATCGCAAAAAAAAAAAATTCTGACAGAGAAGCAAATGGTTAAATGTAAAATACATGTGTGCTTTTCTTTAGCATGGATAGGAAGACTGGTCATAGTTATGGATGGACCATTCCAATATCTGATACTGATTCCATTCATCTGGTGCATGAATGAAACATATATACTCCCATGTGAGTGAAGACATTACCTTTGACTATATATTTTGAGGTTATATGCTATGCACAATATTAAGCAAGCTTGATAAAAAACTGATAAAATTAAAATTAAGTGTTCCTTCCTTGGCTATGCTTTGCACACATAACAATGACACTAGCCTAACCGGTTAAGAAATAAAAATAATTCTCAGCAGCTGCACCTGTTACAAAAAAANAATTATTCAATCACACAGTGTTCTGAAAGTGCATTGTCCTCTATTCTGCACTTTAGATGAATGACTGCTTAGGTGCCACTGGTGGTGGCACTGTATCGATACTTTTAAAAACGAGTATTGTATCTGGATACAACGTTTCAGTATCGATACTTTTTTGAGTATCGATACTTTAGACAACCCTACCTTTGACATAAAAACTGTTAAAGAAGCTAACAAATTAACACAA
Source organism: Cyprinodon variegatus (assembly GCF_000732505.1). NCBI lineage: Eukaryota > Metazoa > Chordata > Actinopteri > Cyprinodontiformes > Cyprinodontidae > Cyprinodon > Cyprinodon variegatus. The sequence goes on along the minus strand of NW_015150720.1, from coordinate 665,002 downwards.
CTGATAAAATGGAGAATTGTATGGTTATTATTTATTCTTGGATTATTGTTGATAATCTGTAAATAATTCTAATCCTAATTAAAGGGTTAATGAATATAGCTAGAATGAAAACATGAAATTAAGAAGAAAAAAAAGTAATCCAGAATGATAAAAACAGAAAAAGTAGAATTTGGGGAAAAAACAAAACAGAATTTGGGAAAAAAAAAAAGAAAGAAAATGATTTCATAGGGCTTTAATGAAGGTGTACTTTATATAATTTTTTACTAACAAATAAGCAGCAAAAAGATAGAAATAACAGTTCTGCGTAAAGTGCACTGGATTGGATCCCCAATATCCCATATCAAATCACTGATATCCGATCCGGCCCCTATCCGTTCCAGATATTGGATCAGTGCATATCTAGTCATAGTTAACAGGTAGATGGAGCTGAAATAACGCAATCCATGAAAGGAAACCTCACAGAGGATACAAAACATTTCAGACTGCGCTGGAGGTACAGATTCCAAGAAAACAACAATCTTAATGAACCCAAAAGGTAAGGTAGAGTAATTTAAGCATTCATGTTTTCAAATAGCCCACAGAAAGCCCTATTTTAGATTTAAAAAAAAAATATCTGTAGCAAGCACACGATTTCCAAGTTTTTATATTTAAAATTAAATGTTAACTTGTCTTTCCACATTACAGTTATACCTTACTCCTTATTAATCTCCCCCATAAGGTCATTAAAAATACATTGAATTATTTGGTGGAAATATGACAAATGTGAAGAAGATTAATGAGTGCGATTTTTTTTACGGTAATTCTTTTCTATAAGACAAAGAAAACTATTAACTAAATATGATCAGACACCAGAGACCTCAAACTAAGCCTAAAGGTTAAGCATACATACAGTGAATATCTGTGCAGTTTTTCCATATGTTGCTGTGTTATTTTTGGCTTTACCCTGGCTTCATCAATATTCACAAGACACAACAACCCTTGTCTCATTTTGTATCAGTTGTAATTCGCCCAACTGTTATCAGCCGCCTCACTCTGCATCCAGCTGCCGCCGGGGGTGACACACCACACTGCACACAGGACTAACAGCAGAGCCTGGAGCTGGTGTAAGCCAATATCACACTCGACACTGCCTCAGTGTGACTAATTAGTCAGTGAAATCAGATGGTGAAACTGACCATTGAGAAATGAATGAAACGGGCACACTCTAAAACAGGAATTTGGTCAAGATGGCCATTTTTACAAAGGGGAAACGACGTGTTAGACTGCACAGATGGCCGTGCAAAAAGGCACTGTGACCTCTGCAGAACTATTATATAAGCAAAAGGACAATACAATGGAGCGGAATCCTATTTCACAGATTCAGATGCTTACTGTGTGTTAGTTGGATTATAGAGTATCCCAAAACACAAGAATAAAGCTCCTTTAGAGTCTCACGACAAAGCTGTTGTGTCATTACTGCTTAAGCTGTGAAGAGTAACGTCACTTTGAAAATGACCCTCTCTGCTGCTAACAACTGTCTTCATGACTAAATTGGGTCCAATCTTTGAAGTGGTAAAATACAGGAACCTAATGATGTAGTATATTCCTTGGGGTCCGAGCAACAAGCTCGACTTCAAAGACAAACCTCCTTCCCCTTGTTTGTCGTTGTGGTTGTGACCTTCATCGGAAAGTCATCATTATTTCCCTCACACCTGATGATCCCGATGGCCCGCCGAGCTGTACTCACATCTGTTATTGTGTAATGTCTGCAGAGATCAGCCAGGGCTCATACTCTCTGGATACAGTGGAACAAGACTCCTTAAATAGATGTGGTGCTCACGCAATATTCTCCTTGCTGCAAGTTTTTCTTTTTCCTTGTGGATTTAGATTAATATATCTTGTCTGAACTCTTTCCACTCTGCTCCTCTCGTTTATCACTAACCTCAGGACCTTTGGTCTGGACATACAAGTCTTTGAGCCAGGCGCTGGGACTGTCTGGAGAGCTGATCTCATTTCACCACCTTTGCATCTCCCACAACTCCAACAATTTATGATTTCTTAGATCTGTCAGCTCATCTTCAGGACTATCTCTTTCTCTTTCCTGCCATATTGCTTCCCCCTGCATGCCTACAGTACATCTGTGTGATTATCCACACCAGTAGTAGGTCTAAACATCACCAACAGCCACATCGCCCACAGAGCGGAGGTTGGAGCATTGGCAGTGACGCTGGAACAATAACCTGTCCATAAATAACATCTAGTCTTCATTTCACTGCATGCAGATGGCAAAGTAATTATGTAAACACTCCATTTGAAGCTTTGCTACAGATGTGCTCTAAAATATTAATTTTTTTTCACTCTACAATAAGAAATTCTTCGAGTAACATTACTAAAAGAAACATTTTAGTTAAGTGTCGAGGAAATAATAGCATATGTATACAGTATGCTATAAAGCCATCAAATATGAAACACATGTGCATTAAATATTCAATAACTGCAATTACTGCTGCCTTTAGCTTTGTGACTGTGGCCCTGCTTATTTTTTCTATGAAAAATACCACTGTTTCAGTATTTCTGTCTTCAGCTTTGTGTTGCCAGGATTAAGATATCCTCAGAGGTATTGTTGCTGTTAACCTTGTGTACTAGCTTTGTTTACCTCTACAATAATCACTTCTCCAGACTCAGCACTTTTGTGTTTAGTTGCATCTTGTTTTCTGGATAGAATCATAGAAAAAGCTATTCCCAATTGTAAATATTTTTTTCATATAAAGCTTATACAGTGCTATTGTGACCATTAAATACAGTATGTGTGTTTAGCTGTTTTCACCACTTCCTTTTTCTCCCTATTTCACTCAAGGGTAATTAATATAGCTCATTTCTTTTGTTCTAATTAGTTGATGAGTTCGTTAACTTTAACTCCTTGCAGCTGTTTTGTTTCTTCGCAAAGACAAGCTTATCAATGCAAACCATGCAGCACATTTTAATTGTTTATCAAACTGAGGTGAACCAAATTCGAATGCAGCGAGAAGTTGTATTGAGGGCTAGTAAAAACACATTCAGTAGGAAGTGATCTTCATAGAATCCAAGCAACGAGCCCTACAGTTTACTTAAACATACCACAATATTTAAGTTTAATCATAATCTCATTTACTTTGGTTTAATTGAATGTAATGTCTTCTATGCTGTTGCATTTTTTACCCACTGATATTATGTATTCTACTATTTTCTATTTCTGATAAAAATAGAAAATAGTAGAATATATATTAGAAAAATATATTTCTAAACATGCTTACATTCACACTCTCTCAGTCTGTCATTATACCAATGCCTCCTTGGTACAACAACAGCAGGATTGTTGGATTTGAGTTTGCAGCAGACTTTTAAACTAAATAAACTGTCTCCATGAGTTTCAGGTTTGATGAATCACTCTGCAGATAGTAGCTGTATCCATATGTATGTCTTCCAATCATATAATTGTGTTTGGTCATCACATTATGATCTGCATAAGGAACTTGAGCGGAAAAATGTTTGTGCACACTTTCTGCTGAATTGCACACCAAATCTCTATGCACCTTTTAGAAAATCTGCCCTGCAGGTGAAAACAAGACTGCCTGTTTTACTATATCTAACTCACCTTTAAATACATTTCTTAAAAAACTAAAGAAAATCAAAACTGTCACTTAGGAAGCAACACTGACTGACAAACAATTTAAAATATTGTTGTGCAAATGGAATAGACAACAGGGGGAAATTACTGGCAATTAGTGTGACACACTCAATAAAATTGTAGTTCTGCACATAGGAACCACAGACCACTTCTTAGTACCTATGCTTTCTGGCTGATGTTTTGATCACTTTTGAATGTTGGTGGTGCTTTCACACTCGTGGTAGCATTACAGAGACTCTACAACCCAGACAAGTGGCTAAGGTAGTGCAGCTCATCAAGGATGGCATATCAATGCGAGCAATGGCAAGAAGGTTTGCTGTGTCTGTCAGTGTAGTGTCTAGAGGCTGGAGGCACTACCAGGAGACAGGCCAGTACATCAGACAATGTGGAGGAGATTGTAGGAGGGCAACAAACAACAGTAGGACTACTACCTACGCCTTTTTGTCCAAGGAGGAACAGGAGGAGCACTGCCAGAGCCCTGCAAAATGACCTCCAGCAGGCCACAAATTTTAAATGTGTCTGCACAAACGGTTGGAAACTGACTCCAAGAGGATGGTATGAGAGCCCGATGTTCATAGATGGGGATTATGCTCACAGCCCAACACTGTGCAGGACGCTTGGCATTTCCCAGAGAACACCAGGGTTGACAAATTCGCCAATGGTGCGCTCTGCTCTTCATAGATGAAAGCAGGTTCACACTAAGAACATGTGATAGAACTGACAGAGTCTGGAGAGACTGTGGAGAGTGATCTGCTGCTGGCAACTTCCTGTAACATTCAGCAGTGGGTCAGTAATAGTGTTGGGTGGTATTTCTTTGGAGGGCCGCACAGCCCTCCATGTGCTCACCGGGGATAGTATGACTGTCATTAGGTACCGAGATAAGATCCTCAGACCCCTTGTGAGACCATCTGCTGGTGTGCTTGGCCCTGGGTTCCTCCAAATGCAAAACAATGCTAGACCTCATGTGGCTGGAGTGTGTCAGCAGTTTCGAACGAAGGCAATTAAGCTAGAGACTGGCCTGCCTGTAATCCGAATGAGCACATCTGTGCGTGATTATGTTGTCAGCACATCCAATTTTGTACAGAATATTAAATGAGAATAATCTTTCATTCAGCTCTAAGATCTGTTATTTGAGTGCTCCCTGTATTTTTTGAGTAGTGTATTAATGTTTCTGCATGGTACATTATTGCTTATTTTCAAATTATTTAATAAGTATAATAAAGGATTTTAAGAAGACCCCTCGAAGTTGGTATATTAACTATGTTTAACAAGAACAATTTTGTAAGTTTATTCTAATGAATCCCAAACTTGGTAAAAACCTGGCTATAGAACAGTGTTTTGATCAAAAATGTAGCACAGTCCTTTGGACAGAAGTTTTACAGTTCATTTAGAACTGCACCAAGACCATTTTCATCAGACACTTGCTTTGGTCTCCACTCGTACAATTATTATGTTTACATCTGTACAGACTGCACCAGGGGGGAAATGGCCTGTACTTATAGAGCACTATAAAATTGATGGATCCCAAATTGCTGCAACTAATTAACACTAAATTAGGATGTGTGAAAAAAGGTATACAATAACATGTTTGCATGGTTTTTGCACATATGAATTGTTTTTGCAAGAAGCAGGATTTCTACCAACTATTAGAGTAAATTTGAGAACTATGTTGTACATGAGGCACCATGTGGGTGAATGGAAAATACATTTTCCCCTAATTATTCTAAATATACTAGGATCACATAAGCAGCCAAACAGTCAAAAGAAAGAACAGCCTTGAAACATAGACAAAAACATCATGTAATAGACATATTAAATTGGGACCCCCACAGATTTGTTTCCTGATTCCAAGACAACGAAATACAACAGGCGAATCAGCACAAACATCAGTTACAATGAGATGGAACGATCAATAGAATCTGCAGATGTGTGAGATGAGCGCAGTCAGTCGAAGTCAAACAAACAATATTTTTAGCGGGTTTGATTAATCCTGTAGTCTGTGATCCCTCAGCAGATTCAGTCTTTAAAGGTCTGATTCTCAGCTTTTTCGGTCGTGAAACAAAAAGACAGCTTGTTCGTGTGAACATGGATTCTTTCTAAAATATGTGAAGGCGGTGAAAGTCGGGTTAGTGTGTTTCCAGCTGTAGTTTGCAGAGAAAGGTCAGATAGGAGAGAAGTGAGTTCTGCAGCCAAGCAAAGATCTAAGAGTTAAGGAATCTATAACAACCCTGTAAATCATTATTATGTAGCAATCAAGTGGTTTAGTTATGTCTCAAATACAGCAATATGTGTTTCTGGCATGTAAGGATGATAAATAGGATGTTGGGAAAAAGAAAGACTGTTTATATGACCTTCAAAAAAACATCTCTGCCCTTCACATTTGCATCATAAAGCTTTAACACTATCTTAAGTTTTTCTTTTATTGCTCTTTTCGATTAACAGCACCAGAGAGAGATCATTATCTAGTCATTAAAAATCAATGTGATGAGGAACCACAGAGGGAAAACCATTTATAAATTAACCTAACTGAAAAGATTGTACTCTTGTTTTCATTCTTTCATTTTAGAAAATTGATCATATAGCAGAAAATTAAAGCACATAAATGGGAATTGCCAAGGCCAAAAATAACTGTACTACTGCAGACCATTTGGAAACATTATCACTGCAATTATGGATGAGGCACAGCAGATTGTGGATGTTGTGGGTACACAAGCAACTCCACCAGCTATGATGTACACTATCCAATTAGTAGATGTAACTAAATAAGAAAGTCTGTGAATATTTAATTGGCCAAATTACACAAAAAAATAATTGATTGGATGTGCATATTAGCAGTGAGCAAACTGCTGTAGTTAAATAAAATGTGTTTTATTGTTTTGGATTTTTACAACTTAAGCTTCATCTTAGCAGAAAAACGTATTGAAGTTATGATGTTGATATTAGATCATAATAATATCCTCATTACTTTACTTTCCTTTGCCATTGTTTTGAATAGAAATATATACCTTGTAAAAAGGTCAGTTAAAATGCCAATAAATGGTTTAGCATATTATTTTAATGCAAAATTTGAATAAATATTACTTAAGGACAGTGATCACGTAAGCACTAAACTGTGCAAATCCAAAATGTTTCTTCATATTGCAGAAAAAATTTTTGTCTTCAAATGCCAATTTGATAACAGGTCAAATGGTGCAGAATAGATGAAGACATCTAATTTGTAAGGCACAGAGAAGAGATGATGATGACTACAGTAAGGAAAATAAGTATTTGAACACCCTGCTTTTTTGCAAGATCATCATCGATTGTCATCTTTGGTGCTTATCCATTGTGAGAGACGAAAATCCAGATAAGTCCAAATAAGTATTTGAAAAATAATTAATTTTATTATTTGGTAAAGTAGCCTTTGTTTGCAACTAAAGAGGTCAGCTGCAGGAGGGGTTTTGGCCAACTCCTCCACACAGATATTCTCTATATCAGTCAGGTTTCTGGGCTGTCGCTGAGAAACATGGAGTTTGAGCTCCCTCCAAAGATTCTGTAATGGGTTTAGGTCTGGAGACTGGCTAGGCCACGCCAAAACCATAAAATGCTTCTTTCAGAGCCACTCCTTGGTTATCCATGCTGTGTGTATCTGGGACGTTGTCATGTCATGGTCACGGTGGTCCCAGCTCTTTTTAGGTCATTGACCAGCTCCTCTTGTGTAGTTCTGGGCTGATTTCTCACCTTTCTTAGGATGGTTGAGACCCCACAAGTTGAGAGCTTGCATGCAGCCCCAGAGAGACTGACAGTCTTGTTCTAAGGATTGCTCCAACAGTGGGCCTTTTTTCAATTTGCTAGGTGATTTTCTCATTGCCTTTTCCAGCCTTGTGGAGGTGTATGATTTTGTCTCTAGTATCTTTGGACAGCTCTTTGGTCTTGGTCATGTTAGTAGTTGGATTCTTACTGATTGTATAGGGTGGACAGGTGCCTTTATGCAGCTAACGACCTTAAACAGGTGTATCTAATTTAGGATAATAAATGGAGTGGAGGTGGAAATTTTTAAGGCAGACTAACAGGTATTTGAGGGTCAGAATTCTAGCTCATAGACAGGTGTTGAAATACTTATTTGAAGAGGTATCATACAAATAAATAGTTAAAAAACCATACATCATAATTTACAGATTTTTTTTTTTGATTATATCTCTCACAGTGGATATGCACCTAGGATGACAATTTCAGACCCCTCCATGATTTCTAAGTGGGAGAACTTGCAAAATAGCAGGGTTTTCAAATAATTATTTTCCTCACTGTATGTGGAGAATATGTAGGAAGAGGAGGGAATAATAAAGCTTCTATGTTTGTATACAAAAAAAAAAAAAAAACAATAATCAAGTCTGCTGGTGAAGATTCTCAGTCATCCAGGTCATAGTCATTCCAAAAAAGTTAAAAACAAAACCACTGGACTCTGTTTTCTATGTTTGAGGATGTTTTGCGTCCCATCCGGAAAGCTTTCTCAATTCAAAATGTCTGGAATAGCATTGAGTTCCAAGCTTTATAGAGTAGACCAACAAAAGCATTTTTATGGCATAGAGAACATGCAAATTGAACCAAAAACAGGTCCACCCCTTTGTAAAAGGGCAGTGGAAGAGGTCATTGGTGGCCTGGCTTAACAGGGGTGATGTTTGGACCACCTGCATGGCAATGAGGTTTGAGAGGATAGCGGGAAGGAATCATATCTAACGCTGCGTTACAATTGATTCTCGGAATGGTCCATTTAAAACCTTCATTTTGACTACATTTATTTAGTACAGAAAAAAATATCACTGGCATACCCTGCTCTTAATTGTTTTCCTGTATCTGTAGCCCAAAAATACACCAGTCAGTCCTTTCCTTTAGCTTTTAACTAGGCACAAATGTCAAAATCAGCCATATTTGATTGTTATATTTTAAACAGTCTAGATGGTCCAAAGACTTGAGTCCTCTCCTAGATCCACCTTTCTTCTTCTCATCCTAAAGGTTTTCTATATGGTTAATGCCTGTCGACCAGAGGCACATATGAGCAGTTAATTTGGATTCCGTTGAACCATTTCTGTGTCACTTTAGCCATTTGTTTTGGATCATTATCCTGCTCACTCAGTGATGACCCATTTTGAGGTTCCTGGCAGAGGCCACCAGATCTTTATTTAAAAGGTCCAGCTATTTCAAGCTATGTGTGATGCCGTGCATCAGCAGTGAGACAAGGTTTTCAGGGTCTGTAGAGAGAAGACAGGCCCACAACTTCACACATCTTCCACCTCACTGTTCTATAGAAATAGGGTACTTTATATATTTATGCGTTGTTATAGGCTTGACCCACTTGGACTAAATTTTACAAGAAAGTCTTATCTGACCAAAGCAAATAGATTTTCTAAGTCAGTGTAAGAAGCTTTGATACATCTTTGCCACGAGTCTCGATATTTCTGGATGGTCTTACTGTATATATTTAAAGGGAATACCTTTAAAGTGATCTAACTTTACTGTATTTTACCTGAATAAGACCCTTTCAAGGATAAACAGTTTCAAAAAAAGAAATCAATCAAATTTTTAGGAGCTTTTGTTGCTGTTTGATTCCTTATTCAAAGAAGAGAGTTTCTCTATCTGGTCTCAAGGAAATGTATTTAATAGTAATTCAAATATTACCATATGTGTGCATGCCATCCATCTAAAAAAATATCCATCACAGTTTAAAGCACAGGAAATATACTTAGTATTGATTCAGATTTTTCATCAGCCAAAATGTTTCATATGCATTTTTTTTTATATGCTTTCCAATTTTCAACTTAGATAGCTCTGATATGATAAATTACTTCACATTTGCACATTTTGGCAGTCTATATAAACCCTGAGAAACCTCAGAAAAATAACTGCCAAGCTTTTGCTGTCATGCATAATGAAGGAGCAGCTGGTTTAACTTCCTTCCAACCTGCCACTGCTGTTATTACATGTAGCCTAATCAGGTTATTTCCACTCTATTTGCCTTGTGAATTTTATGTAGCCTATATCTAAATGATGTGTCTGTTCTATTCCTGGTGCACTCTCTGATGCATCCCCTGCAGCTGGATTTAATAGGGATTGGGAGCAGAGTCTAACACCAATTTATATAATGAAACAATTAATTTTTCTGTGACCTTAAAACCTGTGAGAAGTCAGCTAAAATGCAATTTGGCACTGACCCTAACAAAATGATGGTCAAAACTCATCATTGTTTCCTAAGGAACAAGATGTGTCACAGAGTTTCTTTTGGCAAATGGACAATAAACCAACTGTGTAGGTTTTGTGTATGGGGAAAAAGACACTCCCTCGTATGTGTTTTGCTTTCAGTACATTAAAAATGCCCTTGCTGAACTGTCTGTGAATACATCTCCAAATCCATGCATTTATAACCCCAAGCTTGGATTACCGAAATTCTTTACATATAGAGTTAGAGCGAGGTTCCCTTGTGTGCCAATATGCTTCAGCCTGCCTATTGACCAGAACAAAGAGGCTTGAATCAATCACCTGTTTTGTGCACCCTTCATTGGCTTCCTGTCAAATTTCAGGTGAAATTTAAAGTTTTATTGATTGCTTTCAAGCATTTAAACTCTTTGGCCCCATCCTAATTAAACAAGCTGCTACAGCCCTACACTCCACCTAGAGCCTCGAGGTCAGCCTACCAGCTCTTGCTGGCTGACCCTAAAGCCAGGCTAGCACAGGGCAACAGAGCCTTCTATGTGGCAGCTGCCAGACCGAGGAACAGTATCCCTTTGGTTATTAAACCCTTACTCAGTTGAAGACCAGATTGATAAGCTACATCTTTGGCCTGGCCATCAACACAGGATAAAATAGAATAGAAATTATTAATTTTATTTATTCCAGTTACCCTACTGGGTAATAAGTTGACCAAGGATGAAATACTTGCCACTGATAATTTATACACTAAGCGCAGAAAAGAAGGAGGAGGCCTGGTAAGCATTAGAGCCACCATTAAGGATGAAACATCCTAACCAGCCACTAAGCACTACCCTTTAACTATCGAGTGTCACTCCCAATTAAGTCCCACTTGCTGCTGTCTAGTGAACCTTGATTGATGGTGGGAGGGTAATAAGGAGAAATTGACAGCCTCTTCCCCCTAACTGAAAAGGAAAACTATGACAACACAGTGACTTCCCATTTATGAATAAATTCATACAGTCATTTTAAACTATTTCAAAGAGGGCCTTCCTTTTTGGAATGAGTCACATCTTTTTTTTCTTTTTCCTAACGTGCTTTTATGTCATGTGACGAAGATGCGGCAACCAGCGGAACTTACATTTGAATGCATGTGATTCCTCTGCCATCAGTTCACCATTACAGCTGCTGCCACATTCCAGCGAGCCTGCACTGATGAAAACTCGCTATTTAAGGGTTGAATTGTCTGCCCTACCCGTACATGAATTGACACGGCCCTTAATGTGGTGGACCCTCAATGGGAATGCAGAAACGTAGGGTTAGTGTTTAGGGTTAGTGTTTAGGGGCCAGTATGGGACTAAGAATACATCAGGAAGATGGCCCCATGGGCTGAAGCGCTCAGTAAATGTCTCAGACTATGGAACTGGTGGATAACCTTGCATGTGATTTACCACCAACAAATAGCCTAAGTGGTTGATATGAACAAATTCTAACAATGGCTAGAGAGAGCCGGGCTGATGGACAACACTAAAGAACTGATCATGCAAGCACTTGGGACAGTAACCCCTACATTGGAGAAGTAGTTCCAAAAGATAGCTGGAGAAACAGCACAGATCTCAGTCCAGAAATGTGCAGTCCTTTGGACAGCTAAGATACTGCGAAGAACCCTCAAGCTCCCAGGACCCAAGCTGGAGATGAAGAAGCCACCTACCCCACCCATGAGTACAAAGGGTGGGTGAGAGAGCAGTTTTATAATCAAATAACTTTCACTGATCTGCTATGCAGTAACCCCCGTGAATCAGTTTGGTCAATTAAGGTTGACTATTTATGTGCTATATACATAATATACATAATATATTTTGAATTAAATTGAATCCTTCAAATATCAGTCACTCTCCTTAGGTTTCCATGAACATGAAGCTGTCCTTAAAAACGAACACATTTAGTCTGTGTTGCAACCTTGTACATAAAAAAAGTTTCAATCTAGAGAACTTTTGCCCTTTATGATAGTTTGTTAACATTCTTGGTGTCTTTTTGAGTCTACATCAAATAGTTTTAATAAACATTTGAAATTAGTATTTATACTTCTAATTGTCTTAAAGCTACAGTGTGTAATAATTACAGGGATATACAGTCAGAAATGTAATATATTATACATAACTATGTTATTTTATCATCATATACGAGCTCAGCCTCTTAACCTTTATATTTGCGTTGCCTTAGAATTCGTTATTTATAATTACATAGGAGCGGGTCTCGCAGCCATGGAGGCAGACATCTTTGCGCTACGGCA
>NW_015150720.1:636258-652631 GCF_000732505.1 Cyprinodon variegatus | reverse complement strand
GTCTGCAGTCTGACCGCTAGACGTCGCTAAAAGTTACACACTGTAGCTTTAAGTGTTGTACCTCTGGTATTACCCTAAGTCCTCTTCTGATTGAGTGATTAGCTCTCATGATCGCTCCCCTCCCAGAGGCATGTTCTGCAGAGAGCTCTGCTATGATTGGAGAGACCCAAAGAGATGAACGGGGAACCAATGTATCTAGTGAGACGTTTTGCCCTAGACTTGAGTCACCTAACATTTGTCTGAAATCAAAATGGGAAAGCATAATTAAATCAACTAATTTAGAAATAACAGCTAGCAGACTCTGGGTACAGAAGGAGAAGACAGAACCACTTTTGGGGCAGAAAAGTGGTTCTGAAAAAACTTTCTTCTGTCCAGACAGAGCCACCACAGTAACAGCACAGGCGTTTCTAAGAAGAGTCAACAGCCGGTGTGACCAAAGTTAGTATTGGCTGTTTCTTTCTTGTTATGTTGGTTAATTTGTGAGAAGTAAATGGAAATTCTGAAATTTTAGGTCATAAATGCCTTTAAAAATATACATATACATTTCAAATGAACTTTGAAATTATATCCTACAGCATAAAAATTTAACTTCTACGTAGCCATAATAGAAGGCAAAAGTAGTTCGAATTTATCGGTTTTATATTTATTTATTTGTCTCTTTTATTCTTCAACTATCACTGACTAGACGACTATTTAGATTTCAATGTCACTAAAAACAAACATTATCCTTAAGAACATAAATTTTCCATCTAATCCTTAAAAATAGTCCTATTTCTTTTCAACTGAGGACAAAGAAAACTTGACCTAAAATACCAAAAAGTTTCTTAAAGTAGCTCGATGGGAAGGACAGAATTTGTCCTCCAGACTAAATTTTGACAGAGGTTAATTAATTATGCACATCAATACAGCTTAAAGTAGCTTATCAACACTGCATTTAACCACATAGCAATGACAAAGCAGTTCTGTTTTTGCATTTTTTTTTATATCAGAAAAATATGACTAAGTACAACATGCAGTTATCAAATGATGAGAACCATAGCAACATCTGTCAGGAAAGAAGGACAAAGCTATTTCTAAGCCTTTGGGATTCCAGTTAACCACACAAGGAACTATTAAATGGAAATGTAGAGAGGCCACAATAGAAAATCAGAACAACAAAAGCACTGCAATACTGAGTGGTCTAAGTAAGGGTCAGCGTTCATTGAATCTGGGCCTGCATAGGGCAAAGTGGCCTGCATAGGGCAAATCTAACGTAAAAAACAAACAAAAAATGGCAAGTTTTTCTTTTCTTTTCCCCAAAATCATCTTGCTGATCCCCAAAATACTGAAACATTATCGTTAGAGAAAAACATGGGACTTTTAATAAGCTGTGCATTAACTCACATATGGTGTGAAACACAGCTTTTCAGATTAAGACCATTATGATTACAGTCCTGGTGGTGGTGCAGCGATCAACTGGGGCTGCATTGCTATTAGATAGTTAAGACACATACTGTCAGTGGAAAAATTAGTAGACTACTGTTGCTTTCCCTTTTTTGATCATTCTGTTCTTCAGGAAATATACCTCCGGAACAATGGTTCCGAAAGTGGGGAGCACATCCCCCAGGGGGATCCCAGTCTACTGAAGGGAGAAATCGGCAGCAATGAATTGAGTAAAAAAAAATTTTTTATAGTTTATTTTATTATTGATAGCAATATTGAATATGTTACACAATAAAATTAAAAATTAAACAGTTACACTAGGAGGGGTATTAAATCTTTCTTGTAAACCTAAACGGTGCAAGAAATGTATGGGACCCTTGCTTTAAAATAAGATATAGAATAAAGGACGGGTGCCTACTACGAATAAAAAAGATTCTGCAAATAAGTTGGCCACATTTTCCTGACAGTAATGTAAAAGACTCATTGCTAGTTATAGCCAATCTTTGATTGCAGTTGTTTCCCAATAGGGGCACAGTCATTCATTATATTTAAGGGGCCAATTCCATTTTTACCCAGAATAGTTTGAATAGCTTTAACTCCTAATAAATCAAATCACCCATTTAAAAAATGCAGCTCTGGTTCGTTATTCAGGTTATCTTTGTCTAATATTATTAATCCGATAATCTGGACACATTTAAGTCTGAGGAGAAAGCAAAAACAACAGAAATCTGTAAGAGGACTCATTTTTTCATATGACTTTTCAGTGCTTTTCATGCAAAGTGCATGATTCAGTCTTCTTTGGAAAAAAAAAATCAATGTGACAAGTGCAGGCAGGAGTGAAAATGCTTCAGAAATGTGGAAGTACTGATGAAAAGTAAGTGTGGTCTGTGTGTCAGGACTGAACATCAGATAGCATTGTTTCTTATGTATATTAGTTTAAAATTCTCAAAGGGTTTCCCAGAGGAATCCATAAGTGCACGGGGCTGCCTCTCTACTGAAAGCTTCTCCTTCAAATACCCTACAACAACAGAATCAGTACAAACACAAGAGCAGGTTTTTCAATACACTCCGCTCTAGGATGAGGCGTTACTAACAAGTGAGGTTTAGATAATATTTGCAGGCCACAATGAGAGGTCAAGTAGTACTCACATCCTTCAGACAGCCCATGAAGTTGTTGCTGACCGGGGAGCCCGGCAGGTCGGCTGTGTTCAGGCTGCCTCCTATATAGAAAAGATCATCAGAACCCAGCATAGTGTAGTCCTCCTGGGTGTAGCCGGTGGTGGTGAGGATCCCGTCCACCAAGATTGTCACCTACAAAAACAGGGAAGATTAAAAGCCTAAAACAAAAGGAGTTGGCCGAATCATTTCACGCCTTATTTCTTGATTCTACTTGGGCTTGCCTTAATGTTGGAGATGTTACAAGTTTAGCTTTAAATCGTTCACTAATCTCAACTGATCCTTGTTTATGATAGGTGAGCAGGATGGCTACTGAGTGAATGTGCCTTAAATTTCCTTTAGTGCTTAGAATGCATAGTTTGTTTAAATAATTTGAGATGAAAGATAATAGGAAGCTAGTGCACCTGAGTTTCAACATTAAAAAGATAAGTTAATTCTCATATCAGTTTCATCACTCCACAGAGGAGGAAACAAAACAAGCTGAACAGGGTTGCAAAACCAAAGTGCTTGTTGCCATGACAATAAGCCTACACTTAAGACAGAATGTTGCGCTCATGTAAAAAGCACCCCACTTAAGACTAATATGTCAAAACAATTTCCATTTCTTTTTCTCATATGTTTTTAACCAAATGTAATGATCTTTTTAAAAGGTTTCAGGCAAGAAATAAAAAATGGAAATGACCACTGCAATAACTTGTGCTGTTGGCTCAAGTTATTCAAAATCTTTTTATAAACCTTGAAAGGGAAATGTCACACAATAAACAAGGGTACTAAAATCACTATAGTTTTTTATGTCAAGGAAGAGAAGCTGCTTAAGTGTATGGGCTTAATGGTACATTATTTACATTATGCATATGCATTTTTTCTAAGACTAAACTTTTTAACTTCAAACGTTATGGGTAGGTTTGGTGTCAAAACAAAAGAGGAAAATGTTTAAACTGCACATTTGTTTCCACTGCTAAGAGCAGTGAAAGATTTATGATATCATGGTTCTCTCTCTGGTATTCTTGTCATCCATGTCATAAACCTCTGAAAATACCAGGGGAATTTAAACAAATGTTTCCTGCTACTAATAAATTAAGAAATGTATAATTGATGGGTCTTTTAGTAGAACAATACCCCAGAACATATGGCCAATTCCAAATTAGGAAAGCTTTTCTCATGGAGTCTCAGTCCTTAAACATTACAGAAAATCTGCTCAGTGATCTGGAGAGAAAACCAATAAATGTGTTTATAAATTGTGTTTAGAGGATTTGTCCAAAATCTTTTTATGTATGCGATATCTCATAATGAACAATATTACAGTAAAATATCACTGCTTTCAAAAGGGTGCTGAACATTTCAAATACTGTTATTTTGTAAAAGCAAAAAGGTTATTTCTTACAACCAAATCAATCTGCTAAAGTATTGTAAAATTGCAAAATGTTAAAAAAAAAAAAAAAAAGCTCCTAAAAAAAACAGGAAAAAAAAAATTAATTGCTGATTGTTACCAGGAGTCACAACTATGTGTATATAGTTAAGAATAAATCTAATGGTCATTCAGAATAAACAATAATAAAATGCCTGAAGGCTCAATAAATATGAACAGAATGCTTAATCTCAAAGGGAAAACTTTTTACCCAACAAGGTGTCATGCATGGATCTGTTTTGTAAAAGTAAGGAAAAAATGATGACCTTATATGGCAAGTTCAGCTTTAATCTTTATGAAATAAAGGTATTCTTATTTACTCTCTATTCTACAGTGATTTGTGTGTATCTACTGTAACTCATCTGAAAGTTGTTCACAGTAAAAAGGCTTTACATGGATGATTTGGAAAATAAGGAACTTTCAGAAAGAAAAGGGTGTCTGTGGTTAAAACTGATTGATGTGGCTTTCTTATTTTCTGGACAAAGATAAACCAGCATGACCATTCTGTGGTATGACACCATAACATGTGCAAGCACATAGATACAGTAACACCTAAACTGCTCAAGATAACTAGGTTAAGGAATCAATGCATTTAAGGAGAGGTGCTAAACTGGGCCATGATTAATTTGAAGCTCACAGTTATAGCCACGCTTCAGACTGGGCCGCAGAAACTTGACAGTGACCCCTGATGGAGAATTTTAGTACTAGTTGTGCTATATGGTGTGAGCACAGTTGCACACAAATGGAAAAAAATAAGGTTAGGGATGAACCAAAACCTGTTCAGCCATGACAGAGACACTGAAAAAAGGAAAAAAAAGTCGAAGAAAGTAATAAGAGGGAATTCTATCCTCAAAAGCACCACAGGATTTAATAAAATGTTTCCACCCACAGTCTCTGGGGAGTTGCAGTTCTCCCTATCTACATGTCAGCGAGGTAACTTATCTGAAGGGAAAGCAATTTACACAGGGATCAAATGCATGCCTGAAAGCGTAAGTGACGTGGCTAGCATTGGATTGCAGCTCTTCTGGAAGCTTGGGCAAAGAAATAGATGTGGAGGAGGATGCAATACACACTAGCTTTGTGACACTTTGAGAACATATTGTTGATGATTAAATGGTGACATAAAAAATATGTTTGCCTTTATTAAAAATTCCTGTTTATTACAAAGATCAATAAACATGGTACGGAATATAATAGGTTTACAGAAAAAAAACAATAAGATTATTTTATGGGAAATATTGTTACGTTTTAAAGATTTTTGGGTTTCATTTCTAGAATTACACTAATAAGATGGCTGCAGTTTGGAGCTCTGTTTTTAAGTGAACTTCAGTTCCTCTGTTTGTGGATCCGAGTTTATTTTTCCCTATGTTTGTTGCCTCTGGTGCTTGATGCTGTGTAACAGGAAGGATTTTTGCCAGTATTTTTTCCATTTTGGATATCTGCTATGGTGCGTAACCATAGCAACCAAAATTAGGTGGGTTTTTTGGGTTTTTTTACCTGGAAGTAGCTTATTTATATCATAACAGCTGAGCTGAAATCAGGCACAGTGGATGCAGAATAAGAGGAAGGAGAAGAGAGAGGAGCAGGAAATACAAGTCATCTCTTCCTTCCATCATTATGGACAATGTGAGATCCAGCGTCTCTCTATAAGGTTTTCTGGCGATATAAACAGAGATTTAAAGAAGGCCAGAAAACTTAAAAGGAGAGTTAAGATTTTTGGAAATGAACTTGTGTTAAAAATTAACCGGCTGAGATGTAACAGCCATTACCATCACCAAGCCTCCTGCTATGAGAAACGGCATGTAACGTATGGTTCCTGCAAATAGGTACAGAAGCGCCGGCGATTCACTATAGGCAAGAGAAGGAAGACAAGACAGCATTCTGGAGCACTGATTTCCCGCTGCCCCTGACAGAACGACATCTCACCTTCCCCCTGTTGTCTATATAGGATCCTTTCACCGGCCGTGCGGATTGCTTTTCTGGCCAGGCAAGTTTCAAGGTGGTCAAAATCAGACAAGAAGCAAAAGCTTGCTAGTAATAGCACAAGAGGATAGAATTCTCTTCGGCACCTATGCAGAGTTATAGCGGCCAAAAAATAGTCCTAATCGATATCAAGGTCTGACAAAACTGTTGGCATATCGGAAATAGGGTGTTTAAAATAGTTGAAATAGTCTAATAAAACACATGCATAGTTTTGCTAGTATTACAAACTTTGATTTTTTTGCGCCCCTATACACAGTCATTTTTTGTCAGGGACCTTACCGGTCATTTCTTTTAGCAGGAGGCTGAGTGACGTTAGGGACACTGTTACATCTCAGCAACAAAAGGTGAATGTTTCACACAAGTTCATGCCCAAAAACCTGAACTATCCCTTTGAGAGAGGTGAGCTGGCAGTGCTTGTGAACAACAGACGGTGTCACCCAGACATGTTAAAGGGTTTTAAACAGAAGGGTGATCAGACGGAGGTCTGGACAGACCCAATTAATGAACTGAACACCTTTATAAATAGTTTCAGTTTAGGAACAAGCACAGCCGCAGAACATTATGGCCTTCAGTTAGCATCCTCTTCTGAAGACTGTTAAACAAACCACTAAACTTTAAAACAACTTTTTTGGAATGGCTATGACCTGGATGACTGAGAATCTTCACCAGCATACTGTTCAACACCAACAGATATCTTCAGTCAAAGGCTTCTCCTGATCCAGTGCAAGACAGGCTGTTACAGAAGATCTATCTGGCACATAGCTGTTAACATCTCCAAGAACTTGTTGAAAAACAACGGATGAGTATCTACAACATTTAATTTCCCTTTGGGATTAATTAAGTATGTTTTAAGTTGAATTGAATTGGAATTCTCTTTTGATGGATAGCGGTGATCTGAGGGTTATAGAACAGGGGCTTTGGTTCAAGAAAACTTTCCCAGACCATCAAAACACAGACTGCCACTCTGAGCAAGAAACTTAGCGCTTGAATGCTGACCCAATTTATTTATTTTCTATCTTTCTATCTTTTACCCATGGTTTAATATTTATTTTTCTTTCTGTTTAGCTCTATTCCTGTTAATTAGTGTCTTTCTCCAGTCCATTTTGCACCAGCTGCTCCATATTCTTTCTGATTAGCTCATTCTTTGCCTTTGTCATATTGTAGCCGGCTAAGTATTTAAGCTCCACGTTTCTTTGGAAACGTTCACAGAGCAGCTCGTGATGCTTGGCTCTGAATTTTTTGTCTAAAATCTGATTTTTTTGAGTGGTCAGTCATGTTACCAACTAGACAAAGCCCCATATATCTATTTAAATTGCTCACCTCAATGGAACCCATGTTCACAGAGGTGGGCAACTCACACAGTAGCACATTGTTTATGGAAGAAATACTAGATTTACAAGAATTGTTTAAAAGATCTTTATCAAAAAGTGAATAGTGAATACAGGTGTCTCTGTTGTAGCACCTGTTTAGCAATGGGAGCTGAGAATATTATGACCACATCATAACACAATAAAGGTAAGAAAAAATGAGTACATAACTTAACAATCATTTGAAATAGAGCATTAAGTGCTACTTCTGTGGAAAAATCCATTTGAATGTGTAGTGGGAAGCTGAAATATGGCAAACATTCGATGAAATACACTTTGAAAACTATCAGACACTTATCTGATTTAGTACCACATAGAAAAGTGGCTAAACATTTTTTCTTTAGCTGAAATGATTGGAATCTGACCATTTAAACTGTAATAAAAGAGTCACATGTGTCACATGTGGGCAAAAAGATTGTATTTGGGTTGAATTTAACTTCTGTGTGAGCATAATCTTAGTCACTACAGGGAGCTTCCTGATTGTTTACGTGACTTGCACAGCCTGTGATTCTCCTGTGAGCTTGATCTGTCTTTCATATATATATATTTTTCGCTACCTTCAACTTTTTAGGCATTTTTACCAGAAACCATGACAAATATTATGGTAGACTCATTTTTGCCAATTTTCTTCCCTGTCAATTATTCTCAAAGGGAGTACTTCATATCATTAATAAACCACACATTCACTAACTTTCAGTATGCAAATATTTAACCTGTTTTGAAACAACAACGCTTGAAATAATATAACAGGTTTACTGGCAACAAATTATTAACATATGTCAGCATTTTTTGCACTCTACAGAAAATGTCATACTGTCCCTGTACTGTAAAGGCCCATTAACACCATTGCTGAAGAAGATATTGCACTTTGCTTACAAAAAAAGGCATCAATGTAGCTTGACATTTTCTGGCTGACAATAAACTTGCTTTTAAGGATCAGGATCAGCTACATAATGTAAAAACATTTATAACAAAGAGATATTATGTATAAAGATTTCAAATCCAAGTGTTTTAGTAACACAATTTATATTTAAGATTGCATCATTTAAAAATAAATATGACATTTATTTAAACCCTGGACTGATATTTTTGCTTTTAAATAAATAAACAACATTACCTGTCTCTGAGCTTCTGTTGTATTATTGGTTTTAATATGTATGATCCAAACACTAACTTTTAGTAAAATAAATTCCTGCAACAAAAGGTAAAATTGGGTAAAATGTTTAATCTTGACTGGACTTTGTATTTTCTTTTTTTTTTTTTTAAGAAACCTCCAACCAACCCTAGATCCCTTTTATACGGAAGAGGATTAGAGCCACTGGAAGAAAAAAAAAGTAACAGATTTTTTTATTTTATTTCAGTATGATATGTGAAAAAAGTCAGAATTCTAATTTTTTTCTCAGAAATCTGACTTTTCTCAGAGTCCATTCAGCTCTCAAGATTCTGATCTAGCCTACATCTTAAACCAACTCTTTCAACTTAGCATAGACAATGCATACACACCTGTCGAAGGTTGCGTGTCACTCGGACATCGTGCCAAACGTTGTCATTGAACTTTCCACTGGCAGGCTCCACCAGGGCTTCAAAGGCACCGGAGCCCAGGTTTATCACCAGCCACACAGCTCCGTTTCTCAGCGACAGGTTAACATAATCAGCTGACTTTCCCGTGTGGAGCAGCAGGCCATTTCTTTGCAGGGTGCGGAAGGACAGCGTGATCTCATCCAGACTGCTCTGAATGGGAGTTGTGGACAGGTTGTAGCTGAAGAACTCATTGCCTTTAAAGGTAGCCACTGACTCCTGCTGCCCTGGGAGGGGAAAAGAAACATCTTGGAAAAATATCCTTATATTTAGTTGAAATAGTGACTGTATTATAAATGCATTCAGTTCTGTAGCATGGCTTTGTAAAATAAGGATGGTGGGTAAAATTAAGCACTAAAATGATTATAGGATATTGTATTGCATTATAAAATATTTTGAACACACCATCTATGTGTACAGGTAGAATGTAAAGATGAATAGAACTTTATTGTAAAAAGTAGAACACATAACTTTGCACCACACTGCACATGGCATCTTAAGACCTTTTCCTCTTAACAACATCACTATTTCTTCAACATAAAATTAACTGTTTCAAAAGTAAACACCTTCCCTTAAAGGTCTTCCCATTTGCTCAGTTTTCAGTTTATATTGTTTTATATTGTGTGATAGACCAACACAAAGTATGGCTTAATTGTGAAGTAAAGGAAAAGAGCAACCTTATTTTTAACTCAAGTCAAACAAAAACAGCATGCATGATCATCTATCCCCATTTATCTCAATACATCTAAATGAAATCAACAAATTTCCTTAGGAAATCATTTGACAGAATAAAGACCTAGCTGTGTTGATGAGTTGATGATGAGGGCTTTTCTTTTTAACAGAATCCTTGACAGAGTTAACGGGAAAATGGATGGAACTAAATACAGGGCCTTTCTGGGAGAAAACCTATTAGAGGCTGTTCAGGACTAGACTGAGACCCAGGTTTATCTTCCAGATGGACAATGACAAAAAAAAATAAAAAATACAGCCAGGATTAAAAAAGGACTTGTTTAGATCAAACCATATATATGTGTTGTAAAACTTATATTAACATACATTATTTATCCCATATAGCTGCTACTGTGCTCTCTTGTATAAGGAGGAAAAATGCCTGGAGGTAAACATATTAAGATTCACCCCAAATCTTCGCAGTTAAGATGTTTATACAAAATACTATGGGAGAAACAAAAACATCCTCTCTCTGCTTTAATTACCTACACATTTGTGTTGGTCTTAAATCATAATATAAGAATGCATACATTTTAAGCTTGCAATGTGAAAAATGGTGAGAGAATTCAAGGAATATGAGCACTTTTACCCTGGGCAAGGTGGGAAAATGATCCTCAAAACTACAGAGGGCATCATATGGAGACTGATTAAATATATATGTTCCCAGGATCTATTTACTGTTCTACAAGAAACCCTCCTAAATATGCATGGTACAAAGAAACATTTAGAAAAACGTAAAAACAAATATTAGACAGCTGGACAATCACAGAGCCCTGAGACACCTTATAAATTATACCAAAATCCCAAGTACAGGACCAAAGCTATAATTTCTGCCATTAAGCTGTTGTTTGACATTGACATGTAGGGAGAGTTGTTAGCCAATAAATACTCAATTTAATATGAGTGGGCTGTTTTGAGCCCTGTACTTAGAGAATGGCCGCGTTCCCTATAGAGCAAGCTATTTCAAGCGGGACAGATAAGCCTTCCTTTAAGCCTGTGTTTGTTTGCACTGTAAATGTCAGCTTCGAAGCTCCAGGGCCAATTTAAGGCTGCAGGTTCACTGGGCCCTATTACTTTCTATTGTTTGAGCAGGGTAGGCACTCACACGCTGTGCACACAGCAAATTGATAAATTATCAGTGATATCCCCTCTTGACAAATGCATTTTTAACAAAAACAACTACCCAGGTGTAAAGGATATATGATTCAGAAGTATAAGCTAAAATACAATGATTCTTAAAAATATAGGGACGATATTGTAATATCTAACATCAAGGATAAACCCATACAAAATTAATACAAAAGCAATGCAACCTTTCGTTTCATTATAACATTCTGGATGAAAATGTCTTCCATATATGACTATAAATCCACCTTAAAGGTCATTGGCCACCTATGTATGATAAATAGTATTTACATACGCAGCTTATCTAGAAGGTTGACTATTATCTGGTGAAACAACAGATATTGTTCCAGCATGAGGGGAAAAAAAGGAAACAATGGCTTTTTGTTTTACTACACCGTACAGACTGTGGTGTTAACACTGTCGAAACATTTTCTAAGACACTGCAGTCGGTATTTAAAAAAAATTGCATTCCAAGCAGTTTTTTTTTGTATGTTGTGGCTGACTGGAGGCAATGTGCTGGGGGAAGCTATGCTTTCAAACCCGCTTGGAATCAAACATGACACCATTGCACTGAACCATCTTATGATGCAAATAGAAGCACCCATCGATAGAAAATGAAGACTAAGCAAAATATAATGAAAACACCAACAGTCCCCAGGAATCTCTATTGCTTCTTAGCTTATTATTTTTTTTTTCTTTTTTTCCGTCAGCAATTTGCCTTCTCAATGGTCTGAAACCATAACTTACTCCAGGTAGGCCAATGCTGCCAGTATGCTTGTCCCCGAAAGTTATTACTTATTGAGCAAATGCCAAAATAAGATGCACCTAGCACTACAGGTTGCATAACATTTCGTTAACACAAATAACGGCACCTGCAGAGATTATATTGCAATGAACCATGAGACAAATATATGAAAGAGTGTTATATATTTTATAATCCAAAACCAATTAAAATTGCTAAGTTATACTTTTTGGAAGCATGTAGCTAGTCCACTTCTCAATGAGAACATCTTTAGCAATAGTTGATTGCTCTATAAAACAGCACGTGAACTAATGGTTGTATTAATTTACCAGCATTTTAGCTGCTTGATAAAACAAGTGCTTCATTCAGAGCCTTCTTTTATCTAATGCATCTCTATTAAAAAAAGTTACAATATTTTCTCTTAGATACCCCAAAATGTAGCAGTAAAAATTATATATATTTTTTTGTTTGCTTTATTTTGATTTGGAAAGCTAGATCAAGGTAAGTCACATTTTGGCACTTAGGTCTAGTTCTCATGAGGACGAAAACTTTTTTTTCATGAGCAGCTTAAAAGCAGTTGTTTCCACACGTGTGTACAGCATCAATGGACACACTGTAGTACATATACTGGACCCTTTGGTGGCGCTGTGACAGTCCCAGCATCACGCCTAAACAGCTGATAAAAGCTCTGGGCATGCGCAGACAGTTCGTGCAGATTTAACGGCGACATGGCGGTCTGTCACTACCCAATCTATCCCAGGCGCACAATCCGTACCATCAGCTCATTTACGCATGCGCAACCAGATATACATCCGGGTCGCCCTTGATTTTATTTTGTAAAAAAGACCTAAATTACATTTTTTCCTCCCCAAAAATTAGTAAGAATAATAAACTATGATGTGTTAAAGGTTGACAATGTATTTCCCGAGAAAATAAATGATTTAAAATTTCAGTTTTATCACTCGTCTGTGACCAATCTGTAGAAGAAATGGGATCCTACGCTACTTCCAGGAGCTAAACTTTTCGGCTTTGGATTGAAAGATAAATCTATTCTTTCAGATTTAATATTTTCCTTTTTTGTAAAAATTATGGTATACAGTGCATAATCTAAAGAAATAAAAAAAACTATAATGTAGATAGACATGGACTACTCAGAGAATGTCCGATGATGTCTCACAAGCAGTTTAACAGAGAAAATCTAAAGAGCATAAAATTGCCTCAGAAAAGTCATAAAACATTTTTGAATTATGTGTATTAGCATTCTTTACTGAGTTAGGGACAGAAAAAAGTAATGTTAGTACCATAATAAAAATTTTTATCGATACCCAGATGTACAGTATCTGATTGTGCATTCACAAATGAGCTGATGGTAAATAGAAAATAGCCTGTACTTATATAGTGCGTTTTCAAGCCAGGAGATTTGACCAAAGCGCTTTACACTCACAAACTGCTGGTGGCAAGCTACATTGTAGCCACAGCTGCCCTGGGGCTCACTGACAGAAGCGAGGCTGCCGTACGGGCTCTCTGACCAGCTCATCTTATCTTATCAGTAGACAATGCAGGTGAAGTCTCTTGCCCAAAGACACAACGACACTGAAAGTCGGAGCCGGGGCTGGAACCATCAATCCTTCGATTTCAGGGCAAACTCCTACATCCGACACCACTGTCGCCCTTTGAGCTGATGGTACAGATAGTGCTTTTGGGATGGATTGAGTAGTGACACGGTCAAATGTTGCATGCGAATCGCAGAGATACGTTGAGCTGCGACATTCTTAAGAAAAGATCTTCTTTATACACTGAAACATAAAATCAGCGTTTTCTGTTTTTTTTTTTCTGTTTCGGGACCTGGTTACAAAACTGATCACTTTTGCTTTACCAAAAGGCTGCATTTGTTTGGATGTACAGCTTAAATAAAAAACTATCTTCGTCTCTGCGTTGATGGGGTCCTAAAAGAAATAAATTGTAGTTAAATGTTGAAACTGTGGTCTTGCGTGACATTTTGGGTCTGGGAAATTTTGATTGTGTTTCTTTTTTATCCCTGATAATGCTACATCATCAGGGGGACTTTTGATTATTTATTCCATGATTCTATGATGTTGAAAGAAACAGTGCTTAGTTTTTCTTCTATTTAAATATTTTTGTCATGAAAAGACATCAATGGAATTTTTTAAAGGTGACATTATAAACGTCACCTATTCAGGGGAATTGTTAGGATAATTATCATTGATGATGTGTGAGTTTATTACAGCTTAATATTAGCTGCCTGTAGCGTGGCAGAACTGATGTTGTCCCCAGTAGTTTATGTAATTAGGACAGTTCCTCTGTCCGAATATACAGTTATAATCTTCAGTCTGTACATGGCAAATATTTGGGAACGGAATGAGAGCGGTGTCCTTCAGCTAGAACAAAGTGTAATATTTTGATAAGGCTGGAACCATGGATGTCTCCTCATCTGCAAACGTGTATGATGTAAAAAGTGATGATGTGGCAGACTGGAGATGCATATAATGCCTTTTTAACTGTTAATCAGGGCCACTTCCCGTAAAGTGATGCCAGCTGGTGAGCGCTGCCTTCTGTAACTCTAAGCAACTTCTCTGATCTGAGTAAGATTACAATTTCTATCAAAATCTGTTGTCATATCTCATGGTTATTTAACACCTATAAGTTGTGAAGCGTTATTTAAAGAGTGATCTCTTTTCAGGAAAAACAATCGGAGAGAGAAAGCTTCAAGCTGTAGACACAGAGCCTACATTTAACATTATTCTCTAAGGTTTCTGTTTCAACATTAAATTTATGTTTTGGTAAACTTGGGTCAAATTCTGTGCCTTCCTTAATAGTTTAAACCAAAAATCTTCCGGAGAGCTAAATTGTTAATTTTTATGTTTTTTTTTACGCTTTACTCTTAGTACAAGAATACATAAAAATAACCTCATTAGATTCTGAACTAAAAGACTGAACTAAATCTGACAGAAAATGTTGGGCGTCTCTAAAATAGGGCTTGAGAAAATAGAGGTTCTTAAAATTTAGGTTATTTGGAAAATTTTAGCGTAATAGGATATTTAGATATTGATCAATGAATTAGCAAAGATGCTGGATATGGACCGACTAATGCTGAAGAAAACAGAATCCTGAAACTTAATAGAACTAGTGCCCAAACAAAGAATAATTTAAAGGTCAAAAGGTTATGCAACCAAGTAATTGTGGCGTTTTTTTTCTACACTTATTTCCCCTAACAAATGTTTGCATTTTTATTGTACGATATTCTCCTCATGTCTTTGAACTGAGAGAGGTTTTGAGAATATTAATTTATTTTTTAAGCTTTTAAATCACATCCATTACCAATAAATCAACTGTAAGAGTACTTTCTATGGTTGGAGTTTGTAGATATGTGCAAAAGAAAATAAATATTGTTCTCAGATATGGAAGAATTTTTTTGTACTAAATGACCTGTATTGCTGAAAAATAATGCAATGACCACAATTATTTCAAAGCAATGGATCTCCTCATTAATATTAACCTTTATGCAATATTGTAAAAAAAAAAAAAAAAAAAAGCAGCACAGAATATAATTCTTAGAGGTACCGGCATGAATAAGAGCAGTAAGTACAGAGAGTATAGAGGATGAATCATCATTTTAACAATAGGCTTAAAGCAGAGTTTTTTTTAAGCTCACCAGCAAATTCCATGAGTTTCTGAGTGCTTTTTACATTTACATTACATCAAGGATTTCTGTGCATACCAGCTAGTATTCAATCTCCTGAAGTCTGCGTGAATCTATCACATCACTTCAGAACTCTATCTCAAATATCCCCTCTGGCTAAAGCAGGGGAATTGCTAATAACTAATGTTCTTTTAAACATTTAATGTCTGAATGGAAATTTGATGTCTCATGTACATGCTATGATATCATTTTAATAACTGTAGGCCAATGGTTATCACTGCCGGATATAATTCTGTAAATCTTCCCTCTACAATGAATTTCTCTTTTACATTAATGCATGAAATTAAGCAATTACATATCCCATTACTCAAATCATGATAGCTCACATTGTGTGTGGCTTAAGGACACCCTTACTATATGATCTACTGAGTCAGCTATATAGCAACTATTCTAAGAAAGCAGAATGGAGACTGTGGAAGCAGTAAATGTGTCCCGTTAGAGTGTAAAGGCAGCTCCAATGCCCTTAAACCAGCTGAAATTAGCTCCGCAGTTAGGAAACAATAAAAGCAGACTTTAATCTTTAGTATTACAACCATGCTTGGCCTCTGGCTGTATAATTTGTAGGTACAGATAAACCAGTCTAATTTACTTTAGTTGTTTCATCAGAATAGCCTTGATGTCATTATCAGTTCCACACAAAACATGTACATGAGAACAGCGAACATGTCACCACACCCACTTCATTCAGAGGACGTGTGAATAACACAAGATGACAGACAAAGCAATTTCAGTTCCCAGCTGCAGATTATTCAGTCTCATGTCTCTGGAAAAATTAAGCTGGAAAAAAAAAAGGACCCAAGAACACAGGAAGTTAAAGACAACCTAACTCCACTGCTTTTTTCTGGTTAGGTTTGTTATTTTCTTGAGGACTTGGGAAGAATGGGTAATCAAAGCAATGTTTCAAATAGGTTTTAAAGCAACACAGACTGCCAAGGAGGCAGGCGGAAAACCTTTGTCTGAACGCACTGAAAACAAAAGCTCTATTCTTGCTGAAAAGGTATTTGTTTGTTCCTTACAGATGTTTGTTTTTTTGATATATTTGTCACAATAAATGGGTCACATAGTCAAACTTATGTCAACATTATACATAGAGAAAAAGGATATATCTCTCTCTCTCCCTCT
>NW_015150720.1:613609-636088 GCF_000732505.1 Cyprinodon variegatus | reverse complement strand
CCTACCTAAAATAATACAAAATAATTTGGAAAAAGAATCTGAACTGCATGAGTTCAACAGAAAAATGGAAAATCGGCTAAACAAGCAGCTGTTATTATAACTGTATCAAGTCTTTCACATCAATCTCTGCTTTTCTGTTTTGTTTTAATTCACTGACGGAGGTGGATCTTCATAATCTGGCAGTAGCCAGATTGATATGTGTAGAACTGAGTTGAGATCTACGTTATCAGTTGTTGCGATATTGAAAACTCAGATCTCACGACAATCCAGCTTACAGCACAAGGTTAGGGTTTTGAAACAGAACAGTCTGTTTGAGGCCATGCCACCTTATCTCTTCGAATTCAAGCCTGCCTTTTTTCTTTTATTTGAATATATTTCAGTCGATTATTTTGCCATTTATAGCTTGTGTGTTTCTGGTCAATATTCTGCTGCTGTAGTGCCTAGTCTGCTTCAGCTTAATGATCTGGATACCATTGATAGATAACAGAGTCAATGGTTTGATCAAATTATTTTGATCTTTTGTTTGTTTTACACCTAATGCAAAGTTTTCCACTGTTTCCACATTTTGCTGAGTTTTCTTTCCCAATGATTCTTTGTACAGCTTGTGTATTATTAACCTTTGACAATATACACTAGTCTTGAATTAAATCTATTAGAAGTTCCAGCTCTGTCAAAGTAATAATTGCTCAATTCTTTTAAAAGTGCTACTTTAACTTGATCTGGTGTGGACCAATCTTGACACTAAAAAATGTTGAATTTAACTCTAAGGTTTCCAAATTTCCTACGTTGAATCTGATCTTTCAGTGTCTTTTTGTTGATCTACAGTATGACCAATAATGCAAGTGAAGCCTGCCGTGCTGTAGATGTTGTACAGGGTTACTTTAAAACCTGAATGAATCGTCAATGAGTCCTGGTTTGGCATAATCAACCATTCCTGGCAACTTTCAGCACTATTCTGTTTCCATCTTTATTTGTGCTCTTTCTGTGGTTTACTGAAGTGCTTTAAAAGTGCTTTGCAGACCTTTTTTAGGTAAAAGTTGTCTATTCTGTTTTGCAACTTTCCTTGAATTTCTGAAGATCCTGTCGCAATTCTGGCAGCTTTCTATTTTGTTAATGGCTATTGAAATATACCACAGCTTCTTATTAAAACAATGGATAATGCATGCTCAATTGCCTTTTCACATAATGTTATGCTAATTTTAATTATGTTATTTTTTTTTAAATCAACACTGTCTTTACATAGGTTACCCTTGATATTAAAATGTATTTGATTATCTTTAACATTTAAGAGTGACAAAAACAATGATTAACATAAGGAAAAACACTTACAAATCACTTTAAAAATATGTAACAGAATTGAATTAGCAAATTTTTTCCCCTTCAGATGCATACTTGCCTTCCAAGGTCTTACTCTCACTACTGGCTTAATTTTAATACAGGCTTTCTAAAGAGTATGAAAAATGATAAACAGCATCATTGCCAAGCGTGTATCGCTGGGCTGGTAGTCTTTATTAGCGAAACTCCCCAAGGTAATGATTTCTCTTCCATTCGAGCTTTGAAATTCCCTGCTGATCAATGATCATAAGCAACTCAGTGAGAATTCTGGGCAGTTTTGGAATGAAACCCTGAGAATGAAAAATAGCACAAAGACTTAATGCAAGAATTTATTCCAACTAGGATACAATTATCTGTATTGATTGTTTTAAAACTGGAAAAGCTACTTTTGGGATGTAAAACCTTTGCTCTTCATTTATGAAAACACCATGAAACCAAACTGAAGAAACTATTAGCATAGAAGCATTACCTTGGCGTAAAACTGCAGAGATGAAGATGTTCCAGTAGCTCAGTCAGTGGTCAGGACAAGGGTTTGACGGACAAATATTGAGTGAGTAGTGAGAATAACATGAGAGGAAGCATAAAATGAGCAGGCAAGTATATGTCAAAATAAACAAAAAGAGGAGAGGAAATATTAGTGCAGCACAGTAAACTGAATGATCTCTGGGTGTTCAGGTGGCTGGGAGGGAAAAGCAAAACAATAGACCCCATACCTTGGCGGTTTAACATCAGGTGCGCCAGACCTTGAGGGAAAGAACAGAAAAAAGGATACGAAAACAGGAAGTTCATAAAGAGGTTCGGGAGAACAAAAGCATTGTCACAATGTTGGACTGCAGTTTGTGACAGACATCCTTGGGGGTAGGTACGGATGTCAAAGTTCAAACTAAAATATAAGGGGAAAATTAAACTCAAACAGACAAACATCTCAAGGGAGAAGAGGGGAGGCAAGGAGAGAAAAAAACATCTTGACCGGCGCAACCCTCACAGGTAGTTGCTCACACAGATGCTTTTTTCCAATGGAACACATATTGTATGTTTATTTAATGCAGACGTTTGGGATGTGTTTACTATACATAGAACCGACTTAGTATCAAAAACACTTCATGTAAATTACTCACACATGGTGAGCGTCAGTTTTATGATCTCTTTTGCAGCCTTCCAGCATATTTCTAAAGTGTCTTCCAAAACTTTTCCACTTTTTGTCAAATAAAAAAAAACTTTCATATATTTTTTATTAGATTCTACCTAACAAGTCAATGCTTAATGGTGCTTTGGCAGGAGAAAAAAATGGTTTAAAAACATTTAAAAACCTGAAAAGTGTGGCTTGCATTTGTATTCATCCACTCACCAATGCCCGAGAGGAACATCACTTAGTAAGTATCACTTTTTTAAGTCTTGCAGGATCCTTAATTGCATTTAGGTTTAAACTTTGACTAGGACATTGAAACACCCAAACATGCTTTTATCTAAATCATCCCACCTTAGTTCCAGTTTAAGATGTTCTGGCCTCTGCTCTTTCATAGACTATCAGATGTTTTTCAAAGGATTGCTAGAATTAAATGCTTTCCATCCTTTCTCCCACAGGCCAATGCTGCCACCACTATGTTTAACCGTGAGAAAAGCTTATTGGGGTTATGTGAAGTTTTACTTATCTGGGGCCATAAAAGTGATGCTAAATAAAGACTTATTCATTAAAATGAAACATTGACATTTGACGATGATCTGATTTTTGTTCACTGATCTGTTGCACAATATCTTATTAGAATACATTAAAGTTGGTGTTTGTAACCTGATTAAACATGCAAAAGTTAAAAGGGTGTGAATGTTTTTTTACGTGGCTGTGTTTATCTAGACCTTGGTTTATCATCGCCCTGTAAAAGGGAAGGAGCGACACGATTCATCCCAAAGGAAAGTAAATGCAAAGTAAAGAGGCACCTTTTTTCAACTGACAATGGATACAATCCTTAGGGGTTTTCAAGATTAGTATGTAGAGCAAAACAGCGTGAATTACATTCCTGTACACCTTTGCTCTGCATCCCTATCTATCTCACACACATGTGAGACAGAGATATCTCAATAGGTCAGTCAAAAATTACACTCTTTGCATCACTTGCTCCTTCTGCTGTGGATATGAGCTCACTGTGCCAGTAAACACTCTCATCAGCGAATTAGCACTGTACAGAAAGTCATTCACACTTCTCATTACTTACTTACATTACTACTATCGCCCTATTATAGTCATTAGTTAAAACTTTAAGAAGGGCCAGGTTGCAGAAATCTACTCATATGTACAGCTGAACAAGGCTATTAATGCTGCAGCTCTAAGTGTGGAATGAACATAATTACCCCTGGGAGGGTCCACGCTTGCCAACACGTAGGCTTTTGATAGAGTGTGCCACTGCAAAGCCAGTGACTGAGCCTCTGCTCACTCCAAGGATTCAGCCAAAGCCCAGTCTGCATAGCAGACAAAGAGCTGCTGTGTGCACCCACACTGCGGCTGTGCAATCCACATGACAGGCCAATCTATGCATCAACCCAGCCACCAGAAGGAGTAAAAATAAAAGTTTGTTTTAAGTCTGCTGCAAAGCTCTGCTATGTAAATTATTCTGCATTCCTGAAAACAAACAGCAGCAGAATAAAAGAAGCCATACCACTAGGATTTCACACAGCAGAGTCATATTAACACTTCTACTGCTTCCAAGCATTTTGTTGCTGCTCGGATTGGAGACAATATTCTGACTTCACCTTCATTATTAAGGTTTATTTAGTTGGTTTTGACATGTTTAGATCAAAGGTTTATTTCTTCTCAAGATGACTGGGTTGTATGAAGCCTACAGTAAAAATAAAATGCTTTTTTCTCTCCTTTAAACATAACTGGATTAAGATTTAGTTGATATCCTCCTCCATCTTTTTTCATGATAAAAGCTGAAGGTGTTTTAACAAAAACACGAAACATTAAATAGCAGAAATTAAGAGCAACCTGCATCTGTATGAAACGCAGGTGTAGAAAACAACTCAAGGTGGTCGCCTCGCAAATGCCCCAGTCAGTGCAGTAAATCTCTGACCATATTTCAGAACACTGGGGTGGATTAGGAGAGGTGTCGTTCCTGCCCTTTTATAGAGGCGGCCAGCTATTAAATGTGTGCCTACTTTGTTGTGACTTCTGCCCAAATCTTAGTGTGTGGAAATGCAGAGATAACTGGCTCAGACCTGTAGAGTCCCAGCAGAGGCGAAAGACTGAGGAAATAAGCTGCTCTCCCCATCCATAACCTACCAGCTCTCTAGTTTTAAATAAGAAGCAACTCTTAACAGCTGAATAAAACTACTTAGAAGGGCTGCTTAGAATCCTTCTTCCATGTTTTATTTATATATATATATATATATATATATATATATATATATATATATATATATATATATAGGGTTAGGTGTATGTATGTCAAATTATTTGTTTTTCCTGCAAGACAAAGGAAAATAAGCAGTGTCATCTGCTTAGTGAATTAATGTCACTGAGTTTTGTCTTGAGAAACTGTCGTGTTTTTTTTAAGTCTTATTGTGTGTGTGCTCACATGACAATTTTAAACCTAAGTAGCATGATTAAAACCCAACAGGCTAATGCACTACACCATAGTACTAACAGTCTGTCCAAGGAGAAACACCCTTCAGTGTCGAAGTTGTTGTAGATGCAGATTTATTTTTTAAAATCTGATGCTTCAGAGCAGGTTTTAAAATGTGACCTGAGGAGTAACAAAATAATTCATTCCTATATATATTTCTAGATTGCTAACACTATGTAAATTTTGTTGTCAACTTTAGCATTAATGAAAAAAAAAAAAGGTCTCTTGCAGAGGAAATACATGTGAAAAAGACTTGTGTTTTGAAAATTTCAGAGTTCAGATCAGGTTTCATTTATTTCGAAACTAAACGAAAGGTTATTTGCTGTCAATTTGTAATGTTTAGAGATTGAGATGCCAATTTCAATAGGAAATCACCCACAAGTCTAAGTTCAGTGCTTCTCTAATTCACACCCATATGCATTAACTATGTAAACTGAACATGTAAAAAAAAAAAGGGCTACTGCAGCCATATCCCAATTATCACCAAAGCTGGTGTATTCATCAGTAAACTGGAGTCACTGCTTGTTTAGAACAGGTTCCTTATTTTCCACCTTCAGACACCAAATCTGTTACTTAAAGAACTGATCCAGGTAAAAAAAAAAACTTAGCTACATGAGAAAAATAACAGGAGTTAAAGATAGGGTCATAAAAAACCAATAACCAATCAAAATATCAGCAGCACCATGTGCAATCTCCTGAGTTTTTGACCTTTAATCTGCATCACTCAAGGTAAGACTTTTATACAGTAAGATTAGACACATAAAAGGTTAAGTAAGTTTCACAAATATTTTCTACATTTTATTATTGCTGCAAATATTTTAATAAGTTCTGTCTGAAACGCTCTGTTTTATAACAATTTTCAGCTATTTCTCTAAAAGCAAATCAGAGAGCAGCTGGTCATGACTGTGGTTCACAAACACAGATTGTTGTTTTTAACATGAATAAATAAGGCTGATGATATTAGGACATCTGTTTGCAGGGAAAATTAGATAAATAATTTGAAATATACTGTTAAACTGTTTTGCTGCAATTTGATCCTGTACACCAAATCAGAATATAACAAGACAGAGGATAAAACATTTACTGGAAGAGATGTTTTAATTAAAGCAATGACACAGAAGCAAACTGGCTCACTAACTGTGGAAAATAAAACCTGATAGAAACCAGCTCTGGCATTCGTTACGCTTATGACCTGAACTACTTTGGTAGATCAGGCCTGTCTTGGATGAGCAAGGAAGATTTTCAACAGTATTGATTAATTTGAAACAAAAAAAAGCAAAGGTTTTCCCTTAAAAAATAAAAATCTTTGCTTTCTTTTAAACGAAAACTTTTTTTTTTTGCCTTTGTACTGTAGTGCCTAAAATGCTTTTCTTTTCACGTATAACTCAATAATGGCAGAAGAAGTTGAGCAATCTAAAATATTTGCCTAAGAAGGAAAATGTTTACATGCCTGCTTAAACTGAAAATGACTCTTACTAGTACTTTTCAGGCTTTCTCTCAGCATTACCCTTTATGATACCCCAATTATGGTGTAAAAACAATTATCTCTTCAAGTTTAATTAAAAACAACATCAAAACCGATGCAGATGTTGAAAGGCCTCATTGTTGTGGCTTTAATTAGCGCTCATCTGAGAAGAAAGAAGTGGTGCAGGATTAGGATTTACCAAAATGTGTTTTTTCCACAAAAATAAAATAATAATACAGCGTTTAGGGGGCTACAAGTAATGACAGATTAAACCAAGGTCACTGCTGCTGCAAAATACAAGTCCATCAGGACTCTCTGTCCTTTCCTTCACAAACTTTAGCACTTGCTTTGTCATCCTTCTAACTATAATTGCATTATTACCATGTGTTTTCATACATAAGTGACTAGCTGTGTAGGTATTTTTCTATATATTTGAGTGATTTCTCATTCTATTTCTCTCATGTGGTGGCTGCGCTTATCTCTTTTTCACAGATTGTGCAGTACGTCAAAGGCTGCTGCACTGTTTCACCAGCCGAGCGTGCTTCGCCGTGGCCTTTGTGAGGACAGATCAATGCAAGCTCACGTGCCGCATAAAGTAGACGGACAACTCAGAGGACTCACCTGCTAATCCGAAAGGTTTTCACCATCTTAGAGCAGCTCCTCAGACAAATAAAGACTACTCCTGTGCTGCTTAAAACACACAGCCAAGACCAAATATAGCATTTGGGTTACCATCTTTGTCATCTCTGTCGGGAGTAGGCGATTTAGGTAACATAAAGATCAGTCTATTTCAGTGGATGCAAGGGCAACAGAAAATACTGGCTCATTGTCAGAAACTGGTTTGAAGGACAGAAAAAGAGGCATCTGGTGAATGTGTTGTTTTTCTCTTGTCAGTGTTGCTTTCATGCGTTCTGCAATGGGGGATTGTTTCCGTGTCAAGCTTTAATCCAATAAACATTCTGATGTGCTCTTTTTTGCGCATGTCATTTGATATTCCCTGCAATTTAGCTGTAAGCAGAGCCCTGCCATCTTTGCTCGTATTAAGAATGATTAATGCTTTGTTTCGCATTTTGTGCTAGGATGAAAAAAAATGCAAACGTTACTTAAAAGGTAAAAATTACATAACTCTGTGGCAAAGTTTTCAATGCAGCACAGAGAATCTACATTACAGATTCTATCTGTCTTGTTACAGCCATGTTTTTTGGGCTCCAGAACTTTGCAAAAGTATTCATATCATTTTGAATTTCACAATTTATATCCACTGTGTTTTAATGTTGCTGATTTAATAAGACCAACACAAAGCAGCTCATGATTGTTAAATGGAAGAAAAACTAATTTCTGATCAAAATAAAATAAATGTAGTTTATATATTTTATTAGAAGGAGAACAACAACTATGAAGAATCATTTTAAGATATTGTGTAAACTATGACTGAATCATTCAAAAACCCTAAAAACTGCACTTCAAACTGTTCCAGTGTATATCTGCCTGTGTCTGTTTTGGGTATTTTTTGCCCCCAATCTTTTGCAGCTTGTCAGATTTTTTGCAAGATTTTCTCTCCCTGGTGTTTGTTCTGAACCTTAAATGATTTAAAAATCTGTTATGACCTATTAGTAGAAGGGACTTTTATTATTTCACACCTTATTAAAAACAAAACAAAAAAAACCACGCCAAATATTTGATAGATTCTTTTAACTGAGTTGTGGATTCATGCAGATCCTGCAAAGTTCTCAATGAACTCTTGACTGATTCTCTGGTTAAAGCTTTCCGGTTTTTTTAGGATATATATAGTTTGGGATTAGCGACGACAAATCCCCGTACTATTTAATGTCACTGAGAAAATAGTGAGGAAAATATTTTTTTTAATTTAAAGAGTAAACTCTATTTGATCGTTTCTATACCCAAAAAATTAAGGGCTGGGCAGCAATTCTAATGTTTGTTAAATCTTTAGAAAGCATAGAAACAGACATCTAAACAGTTTCGTTTGTAAGGATATGCTTGTAGGTTATGGCACACACTCATAGGAGCAAAATGGATTAGGAGCATATTTCTCAGCAGCACTACAGGTGCTAGATTAATGGTACTCTCAGTATTTCATTTCACTCAGTATTTCATTTCACTCTGTAAACCTCCCACTTCTTGTATAAGACAGATTCCTGACTGGAGACGAAACAGTGAAGTTGTCTTTAAGAAGGGACAGAGAGGACTGTTAAGGAAGCTAAGATCCTTTAGTGTTTGCAGCATGATTCTACATATCTTCTATAAGTAATAGAAAGTGTTCTCTCTCTTCTGCCATCGTCTGCTGGGGTAACAGCATCAGAGCAAATTACTTAAAGAAGCATAAACCTCTGGAGATGATTTTACAAAGAAAAAAAAATATTCATAAAATAGATAATCAATAACTATACATTTTTGAACTGAGCTGAATTAAATCAAAATGAAGGCTCAGCAATTAATTGTATTTGCAATATATTAATAATATACAAAACACAGTTTTTAGAGGGATTCTATTTCTGTCACATTACATTTAACAAAAGTAAAACATTGAAAGAGTTGCAGCTCATTCAATGTTAAAGCAATGACACAGAAGCAAGCTGGCTCACTAACTGTGGAAAGGAAAACCTGATGGAAACCAGCTCTGGCATCCGTTACGCTCATGACCTGAACTACTTTGGTAGATCAGCCCTGTCTTGGATGAGCAAGGAAGATTTTCAACAGTATTGATTAATTTAAAACAACAGAAAAATACAAAGATTTTCCCTTAAAAACTATAATTTTTTTAATTAAGCTGAATTAAATCAAAATAAAGGCTCAGCAATAATTGTATTTGCAATATATTAATAATATAACAAAACACAGTTTTTAGAGGGATTCTATTTTGGTTGCATAACATTTAACAAAAGTAAACCATTGAAAGAGTTGCAGCTGCACGCAGATTAATGCATGCTAGTAGAAGAAGGCACTGTTTCAGTCAACAGTAGCAGAAAAGTCCTACAAAAATTGCCACATGACAAGCAAGCTGTCAAGGTCATGAAAACAATAAAACCCTGGAGTGAAACATCTACATGCTTGTAGAGTGCAAAGGAAAGTGAAAATAAAACGACTATCGCAATATCGGTTGTATAAATAATACTATTTTAATTTTATGGCAACATCATTCAGTCCTAATAAAATATTAACTTTATATTTCCCTTCTCTAAAAATTTTTCTTATTCAGGGGTGTCAAAGTACAGTGGGCTAAATAAAAAAGGCATGCCACATTTTCAGGTTTTTCTCTTTAAGTTAATGTAAAACAAAAATCATTCATCTTTCTTCCACCTCACATTTTTTTAGCTGCTTTGTGTCTGTAATGTCAAAAATAATGAAAAAAAACATCATTTGTGAAAAAACTAATTTTAAACGCACAGAATGTCGAAAACAAAGCATGAAAATAACACCATTTTGCAATTTTCTGTCTGTTCTTCGATTCATGTGCCAAATAGTAGCCTGAGGCAGGACTTCAGAAAGCAGGTGTGTGTGTGCACAGGTTTAGCATCTTGTGTCAGCAACAGTGATTTATATCGTGCACCAGTGCAGCACACCTCGCACTGGTCTCCTGAGCCCGTTGGCTGCCCTTTCACCAGAACCACAGGTCCTTTCTGGGGGTAGATGGATGTATCTCTCCGATGTGGACTAAACAAATCTCCAACCTTATACTCAATCTTCATCTCCACTCAGTATGGGCACCTCATTATAAACCAAGATGTGGACGGTTGAAATAATGTTATGCACCCCCACCCACCCTGCCATAAAGAAAAAACACATTTCGAAATCTTGTTTCAAAGAGTTGAAGGCTTTGGTTTCAGTGATCAGTAATTTTTCATTAAATGATTTCAAGTTTAATATTAAAGACATGATGACGTTACCAGGTAATGACACCTTATGCAAAGTAAACCCTTTAACAGTCATTAAGATGTTAAAAACATGTCATGCAGAGCGAGAAAATAGCAGGATTCTTATATAATGGAAACACAACTCTCTGCTGTCTTTTCCTACTTTATGTAGTTTGTGAATGTTGCCCATATTGTGTAACACCCACGCACTCTGCAGACCTTTAGTCACCTTGAACGCGCTGATTATGTACACAATGAGCATTCAGCACATTAGGCACTTTCCCTTTTTGTGACCCTGTGACCGGCGATAGTATATCTCAGCTCAGCTTAATTTGTTGGATGTTGGAACTGCAGTCCAAACTGAAAAAAAACAACTTTATAAAGGCCAAACACACTGTCTCACACACATGCTATGGTGATATCTTTTGCAAATAAGAACATCACCATAAAATAGAACACGTTCTCCGTTTGCGCTCATTATCTGATGCATTTCCTTACCTTCAACTTCTCTCTGGACAGCTGCAGGAAAACAAAGGAAAAAAAAACAGACATTAATGTCGACAGCAGAATAATAATATCTGCATACCGTATCATGGATACATATCTTACATAATTCTTTGCTGCTATTCTTAATAACCAAATGCATGCTGGCTAAAACAATTCAACCTTGCACAGTGGGTCTGATTTTTCACCCATTATACTCACAGCAATAAGATGAATGCCCTTTAATGGAGGCATTGAATCCCGTCTGTGGCGCACAAATGAATTTCTCACAATCACTGTTAAATTAAAAGGACCACAGTCTGGGATCTTTAGTGTTTTGGACAATAATGAAACCCTGTGGTTGCACTGCACAGTTTCCACGTCAATCATATTCTTAATGGCTAACGTTCATAAAACAGCAAACCTAAAGTGCAAAGTGAAAAATATATTTTGCATTTACACGTCCTGCTCCGAACTGCAGGAAATTAAAAGCTCACTTTATAACTCTGAATTCTTTAGTCTTTGTCTTCCCAGAGAAGAAAATAACATCCATTTTCATCCTGTTTGATAACTGAATGTTAAAGAAAAGAAAAAAAAAGGGGGGGGAAACGCAAACACTGATCACATTAGACGGCTTAAATTCTGTGTTGTGATGATAGCTGCTTCAGCCAGCAGCCTGTGAGCCCTGCTGAAGCCTTTTTCTTGGATTGCTGTTAAGTGGGCTTTATTGATTACCCCCAGGAACTCAATGAGAGTTTGAACTATATGTTTAGAATGGGATATTAATAACATACTGGGACCATTTATAAGACAAGCTATACAGCTGAAGGGTGCTCGCCCAGGTCAGTGCATACAGGCTATAAAAGACATCTCTGATCATAAGTTTACATGCCCCAATCATGGTAATATATTATCTTTGGATTTGTTTGTAATTCACTCCATTTCTGTGTGTAGATTTAGTCAGAACTTGATTCACTTTTTCATCTATTCTGCTAATATAACTAAACTGGCATAAGTCAGATTAATACAACCTAAGTAGCTTTTAATTCAACTTAGCTTTTAATTCGACAGTATGCATCTGGATAGGTTCCTGTGGAAAATTTTGGCAAATGGATGGGACCTTCAGTGCACTTTTTACAGCTGATTGGCTGAATCTCCAAGTGGCAAATGCCTCCCATGTTGAGTTTCTAGCCTTCTTAATTTGCTTCACAATTAGTGCAGTTAACTAAAAATCAAACTCTAACCAAATCAGGTCGGGAGAACATGTCGGCTAACATGTTTCCCATCCAGATAAGCATGATTGTGTCCTTTAGCTTGTTTTTCAACAATAATTACAGGGTTTTCCAGCCTTCTGCCTCTGGTTGACGGATTGACGTCATACATGTCACTGCATTTCATTGGTCCAAGGTATTCCTGTATCGACGCTAACGTGTGTTAGTTTCTGGCAAAATGTATTTTTTTGAATCCATGGAGGCAATCCAACCACTTCCTGTAGAAACATTTTATTGTCAGCCAAAATTAGGCTTCAAGGTTAAACATGGCAGCAATATTAATGGTGGCTGATGCATCAATAATTATAGCATTACTAGATGGTTGTTCTTCATCTTATTGTTTATTGCTACTGTGTCTATGAATTAGAACCCTCATTTTAACAGATTTTATGAACTGTGTAAGCACCTGAGTGTTTTAATGTATTGTTGTCTTGCGTCTTCAGATCGAGGCTTCTCCAAATTCAGTGTAAGACAGACCACAACAGAAGATCCTTCCTCGCTATAGCAATTAACATACAGTATAGAACAACTTAATGCTAAACGTTGTTATAAAAACATTGAATATTGTGATCAATGAAATATTATTGAATTTAATTCAATTTGAATGTCTATTTACAACTGGTGGATGTTAAGAAATTAGACGGATCTTAACTAGATTAACCTATATTAATAAACAAAAAGTGATCATAACAAGCAATTGTATGGGACTTTTTGCTACACATGGGGAATGGATGAGGAGGAAGAATATTCTCACCTCACATCAACATCTACTTGATTAATGTAATGCCTTAAATTATGCATAAGAACAGATTGTGAAATGCACAAAGCAGGCTAGGATGAAGGTTTAAAAAAAAAAAAACTTTACAAAGCCCTGAGCAAAACCCTGCTGATTTTTATATGAAAACAAGATATACCAATTCTGGTAATGAAAGCAGTAAAAAAAAAAAAAAAAACAAACAAAAAAAAACATTTCAAAGTTATGCTAGAGACTTGATTCCTCTAAAAGCATAGTAAAAGTTTGGGTGTTTGTAAATAGAAACTGAAAAAAATAATACAACATGGTCACTTAATCTAAAAAAAAAAGAAGCAAATCAGATTAAAAGCCCAAAGAAATATGAAATCAAAAAAATTGGAATAGCCAAAAGAACAAGGATGTTTCTGAAACAACATGAAGGTTGTCTAGAATGAAAGTGGTGTTTCCTCTTTAAGCTGTATAGATCTAGTCTATGAGAATAAAATTGAAGATTTAAAGCATATTTTCCTGAAACAGATAATCTGATGCTTTTCAGTTGCTGTTTGTAAACTTGTGGTATGTAATACAGATAGACTGTGCGAGCTTAATTCCACAGATATGGTATAAATTAATGAGAAAAAAGTTTCTCTTCTTCCTACAGGAAAAAACTACATCCAGACTGTGAACTGTTTAAAACACACTGTGCTGTAAATAGAAGGGATAAAATGTACCCACCTTCTTGGCAGTACCTTCCCCTATAGATGGTATTGATACATTCACAGAGGACTTCTCCTTGACTGACGGAGCACAGGCCTTTGTTGCTGCAGGGAGAGTGTGTGTCACATATGTACTCCAGATCATTATGCACGGCTTGACCATCCAGCAGCACAGGTAGAGCGTCTCCAACTTTCAGATTGGTTATAAAGCCCTGGAATGGGGGCTCGTACTTGACGGTGCTCGATGTGAGAGCGGAGAGACGAACGTCGGGTGAGATCCCACCAACGTAAAGGTCGCTTGCGACCACCATCTCTTTCCTTTTGGACTTCACCTCAGCCACTTTCTCCTCATTGTCCAGCACCAATCGTGTTTCTCTGTAATTGCGAGTGAGGAGGACTCTATGCCAGCGCTGGTCGCTGACGTATGTCTCCGTGTGCAAAGAGGCCGGCTCAGCGCAGTGAATGGTGAAGCGGA
The DNA here is from genome assembly GCF_000732505.1 of Cyprinodon variegatus. NCBI lineage: Eukaryota > Metazoa > Chordata > Actinopteri > Cyprinodontiformes > Cyprinodontidae > Cyprinodon > Cyprinodon variegatus. The sequence continues at coordinate 622,121 of NW_015150720.1, read as the reverse complement.
CCTGTAGCCTGCCCTCTGCAATCAGGAGCTCCAAGAAGTCGCAGTTCCCCCCGTCATCGAGATAGAGGACCAGGGCTTTGCTGATGTTGGTCTTCAGAATGAAGCTGAGCTCACCTGTTGTCTTTGCGTCCCACTGAGCAAAGCGAGTCCACTGACCGGGTACTCCTTCATATTCCAAAGCCACTCCTGTTAAAACTAAGCCTGCTAAAAACAAAAGCCAGGAAACCTTGCATTTACTGCTGCCCATGATGGTTCCTCTCTGCTTTCTATTGCTGGCGTCTGTGTCTTCTCCAATTTAATCAGGGAGTATTATCTGGTGTCTATCACTGCTTTTGTTAGAGCCCTAAAATTGGCAAAAAATAACCCGCACTTCAAATCTAAGTGCAGCACAGATGGTTCAGCACTGACTTCCTATACTGATCTGTTTTTTTTCCATCTCTTTACAATCAAGTTGCATCTACAACTGCATCAGTTTAGGGAAGAGAACAAACAATGCGAGTTATCCACGGTACTGTGTGCTTCCTCGCCTTCGCCATCCAGTGATTTGGCCTCCATCCAGCACTGCTGCTGTCAGTTCTCCATGGGTTAGCTAGGCATGCAGCCTAGGTACAGCCTCCACTCTGCTCAGCATCCCAATATCCTAAGACATGAAAGAAGAATGTGTAATGAATAGCTGGAAGCATTATGAGTCTCTGAGTGCACAAAAAATGGTAAATAATTTGCATTCATTACCGATACTGTGGAAAAAGAATTACAACAATATAACAAATCATCCAGGTGGGAGATAGGGAGATGAGAGTAATGCATTAAGAAATCAGCAACTGGAAGCTTTTAAAGGCAACTTTTAAAACCATCAGAGATTTAGCAAGTGGAAATATTTTTCTTTGGTAGAGAAATAGTCAATCTGAAACCTGGGAGCCCACCTAATCTCTTTACAATACAGCAAAAACAGAAACGAGCATTTAATGCTTAATGCTAATCTCAAGAAAGATGGTGAAATGTTTTTTTAAGAATTACCCACAAAGATCTTTTTTGCAGAACATAAAAGATTAAAATCCTTACAATACATATTTTTTTCAAGTGAGTTTCATTAACTGTATTCTCATCAGGTTAAAATGAAATTGTTTTTTTTACAACTGAGTCTAGAAAGAACAAGGAAAAATAAAATGGTTTTAAAAGATGGATGGACAAATAATTAAGAATGCAAAAATGTACAAAACATCTAAGCCAGGAAAGAGAAACTAAAATGTTTTGTAATTTGTGACAGCAATAAAGGAATTTCCATACTGTATCAACAGCCTACTTCATAGCAATCCTAGATTAAAGTCAGACTGCAATACCTCCTTAAGCCTCTTTGACATAAGAAATAAGTCTGCATAACAACATTTAAAATCTTTTGGAACTTGAGAGTGTTCTTGACGGCCTTATATGGGTTTTTTGCATGAATCAGAAATTCAGTGAGCCTCCTATTACCTGAGCGGAATAAGAGTTTATGCTGATTGCTTTAAGCAAGCACTAAATTCTACTGTAGTGGAGTGATTTCAGTTGTCTGTGATATTGGTAGCACTGTGGTTAAGTGTAAAAAGCAGTCAGCTCTCAGGGTTGTGAGGTTAAGTCGACCATATAACTCTAGGTTCTGGAAGTAAATGTTCTGGGAAACCAGAGCAAAGATAAAACACAATTTCTACTTAAAAGCTGTAGCCTTCTTTACTCCCTCAACCTGGGAATGTTAATTTTTCATTTAGTTCTATCAACAATTCCTCTTTTATTATTGTTGGTAAGCTTTTTAAGGGTGCAAAAAAGAGGTTTATTTATTTTTTATGATGACATTTAAAGTTTTGTTCAATAATACATGCTCATATTCAGCCATTAATCCAATCTCTGTATGACTAGTAAAGCAACAGAGGGGTCTAGGCTGGTATGAACCATTTTGTTTAGTTATAGATTTAGTTATCTCTTAGACTTAGACAAACTTTATTGTCATTTTGTATACACAGAGTGTACACAGAACAAAATTTCAATGCATACAGCTTACAACAGTGAATGATCAGCTTACAAATTTGAAATGAGCTCTGCCATTTATAAAGTGTAGCAGTGATCAGAATGTAAACAGTGTATGTGAAAAGGAAAGCAGTTTAAAAGTAATGGTGCAAAAGGCATTGATATGGAAAGGTTCAGTGCAGTGCAGAATAAATAAGAATAAATAAAGAGTGCAGAATATATAAATATGGAACAAAATGCATTATAACATTGAGTTGTTTTCTATTTCACTAAACAGGCTGCAGTCAGAGGCAACTGGACGTTTTTCAAAAGTTCTTCTAACGATGTTTCAAAACCCTCTCCAGGAGTCTTTGTCAATTCTATTGGTTCGCTCTACAATAATCTGCTGTCTTCAGAAAACATCTATTAAAAAAAGTCTGCCTCAAATTCAGACCTATGGTGTGGTTACTATGAACTGTAAGATTTTTTAATGTACAAAGGCATATTTATTTGATTATCAATATTTAATTACTGTCACAATATTCCCTAATATAGCATATCATTGGTCTATTTACCCATTATATTGGACCTGATGATATGGGAGGAGCCATGGTAACTTCTTTAGCTCACTCTCACCTGTCTTATTTAGTCATTATAACATCTGGACCATGATGGCATTAGCCAAGGTGCACAGCATCACACAAAAATAGAAATAGCGAATTAGCCTAATTTATTGTTACAATTATGTCTAAGCACAACACAGTGCCTAGACACTGAAATGGTTGTAATGAAAATGATTCCATCTCCTAATGAATTTAAACAATTTAAAGAATTGACCAGCTTGTGTATTTTAAATAATTAGGTGCTTGTTTTACTACAAGAAGAAGGATCTATCCAAGGAGAAGACCAACTCAAAATGTTGAGTTCTAAAAACACACCTAAGTAGTAAGTTATCTTGGCTTTTTTGTTGTATTTTACTGCTGTTAAAGGGACATTGTGTAACAATTTATTTTATGCTGCCTAAAATTCCATTTATACGTGTTATTATTGGTGTTATATTACATCCACTAATAATAGGATACATTTTCATAAACTATGAATTTTATAAAAGTTTATGCCTAAGGCTGATCACTCATTTTCGAAGCGCCCTTTATCAAGTCAGCCATGTTTGAAGTACAGATACTGGCAAGGATAGAATAGAACAGGCAGAAACACTTTCCCCGCCCTGCTGGCAGTTTAGTGTGATTGAGAGGCAACGATGAAGCTCATTTGGAGACGCTAACTCAACAACTGAAAGTCTGCCCCACTGCATCATTATACAGGACCATGCATACGCAGCAGCAGCACGAGAAAAGGTGCGCCATCCCCAAGAGAGCAAAAAAGATGACTTTAAAGACAACGAAACGGAAGACATAAAAGAAATGAGGATAAACATTGGGTAAGATTCTCCAGGTGGAAGGAGCTAATGAAAATGAAAGATTTTAAAAGGACACTGAAGTTGCCATGTTTTACTGTCCTACAACACTTTATTTTTTTATGGTACTTTATTGATCTCACATTGGAGAAATTTACCTCTGCATTAAACTTAAATGTTCCCTTGAGATGGATTACAATCAGAGGTTAAGGGTCTTGCTCAGAGAGTCAGAGTGGCATCGTGTTGGAGTGGGTTTCCAGCTTACAACCTCAGGATTCCAAGCTCTATCAACTAGGCCACCAGACTGCAACACCGTCTTTCCCTAACTGGCCCAAAGCTAAGTTTTTCCATTCGGTTTAATTAGACAGTGTTGCTCATTACTATAGAAAGCATAACAGTAGATCCTGCAGACATATGTCAATGTTGCTGGTCCGGAATTGTAGGTTTACATAGTTTTGATAGCTATCAAATCTGTAGTAAACACTGGATTTTTGTTATAGCAGATACCAGATGAAAGGGACTTTACAGATGATATGGTTACATTTGTATTAACCAGGCTATTTGATGCAAAACGGTTGCCGCATTATGTCTATGAGCCAGTTAGGTGGCTATAGTGTTTGTTTGAGTGATATACACCCATCTCATTGCGAGATGGCAGTAATTCTTATATAATATCCCTTTTAAGGAGAAGTCGTGTGTATCATTTCAATTGGAGGATAAGAATGAGGAAAATTGATCATGTTTAGGTGTCTCATAAAATAAGTAAGGCTCAGCTTCATTCCTACTGTCTACTCTTGAGACAGTGCTGGAGCAGGACGAAATTACACACCACATGGCACCCTGGGTGTTGTACAGTATTTATAACAGACCCCCATTAATCAGTTTACAGCATTGATACCCAGATGAAAACACTATAAGGATGTCCCTGATTCATAATACTGAACCTGAACCTGAAGGTTTAGTAACCTAAAAATATGAAGAGACATTTAGCAGATTGTGCTAATGTTATATATGTAACAGTAGTATTGTAACAAGATGGCAAGTGAAGCAGCAATGGGTTCATGTTTAGTTTAGGTATTGATTTTTATTTTTTTTTTCCACCCTACAGTATTGTTTAAAATGTGGACGGATTACTTGATCTCATCTGAAAGAGATGGCAAAACAATTCAGACTACAATTAAAATAAAATATAAAAATCTTTTGAAAGAAAAAAATAAAATAAACAGCCACAGAATGAGTGAAAGCCATTGTGAAAGCTTCCTTAAATCTATTAAAAGCAGATTGAAGAGTAACACCCGCCACATGATCCAATTAAGTGATCACAGACTTAATCAATTACACTTTAAGCGATAGAGTGGAAGAGATGAAGATGTTCATGATTCTTCCAAAACACATCAGTTAGAAATCCCATGCTATTAAATAAATATTATAGTCCTTCTAAACATTTAGGAAGATTTGCCACAACCTGAGCTTTGTCAGAAAAGTCAGGCGATAATAACTGGAAACTGATGCTAAAATCAGGTTTCCTGTTTTTTTTGGGGAAAAAAAATCTTTAAATGAAAAAGAGAAGTGAAAGATAGACTTCGTGAAAAAGGCGTCATCCAAATTTTTCACCAAAGTATCAGATTGCTTTTGGCTGAAAAAAAATGTACTGACAGACAGGTTTATCAAGGGAACGGCTGCATCTAGGAAGGTCATAAAAGCTGACACTTTCCTTGCAGAATGAATTGCTATTTGTCAGGGTCGGGTATGGTGTGGGAAATACTATTTCTGATACAGCCGGGGTTTGTATCGATTTTGAAAAACAACATACTTGTCGTTTTGTACAGACTGGAATAAGGAGGGCTGCAGCATCTTTCAGGTTGAAAACATCATCACATGTCGATCGTTCTCCAGCCTTCACACACATTGAAATCAACTGTTGGTGTAAAAATTTTTTTTTTTTTAAAGTTAAGGAAAGGAAAAGGCGAACACTTTTTCTGCAGAAAAAACTTGAAAAAAATTTAACAAAAGCTCAAGCTCGTTTGTGCTTCAGTATCTCCCATTTTCTGTGTTTTTTTTTTCAGTAATAAACCTCTATCTTTGTTTACAACTGGTTTTATCAACATTGGAGGCCCAGCTAAGCTAACAGAGACAGTGATTCCCCACAGGACCTATGAGCGGCAGCTCAGGCAAAGTCAATTCTTTGAACTTGTAAAAAAAAAAAAACCTCTAAACCTGATCCAACAAACATCTTGCAGATATATGAACAGTGGGCATTGTCATTGTTCATTTATAACAGGATTTTTTTGTGGTTGTTTATAAAAAACAAAAAACCCTTTAAAAATCACAACGTCTTTTTTGGTCACACAGCTTCACATATTTTATTCAGTTTATGATGAGTGTTTAAAAGCAGTAAACAAACAAACAAAACAAAAAATATCCCAATGCAAACAAAAATCAGAAGCTCTTTAAAAGATTGAAATGTTATATATGCAGGGGATTTTTAAAGTGAGTTTGCTTGTTAAGTCTGTTCCATGAGAACGCTGCGACAATTTACTAGCAAAGCTTCAAAAATGGCCCTTAGCTTTCTGTACATCTAATGGTTTTTCTTTCCGAATGGCATCCATTATTTTAATAAAAGCAGCTGGCCAATTACAGATCATGTGCAGAATGGACACTAGCATTTATCCAGGGTATTCAGTTAATGTTATTAAATTAGAGTCCCCAAAACAATAACAGAGCAAAATGTGCATGAGTGTTTTCTGCCAATTAAAAATGCCTTAAAGTATAGTCTGCAAGACATATTGCTAGTTAAATGCTGTATACAGTACATAAGACTACCAAACAAAGAAAAATTCAAAGATTACAGTTGTACTTAGCAATGGTGAAATGTATTTAAACATAGACTCTTAGATTAATTAGAAGGCTTCTGTGGTTTGAAGAAATCTATTTTGCACATACATTTTAATATTCAATAAGTTTTTTTTTTGCATTTAGTGGTCATTAATAAATTTATTGTTGTCATACTACATCCACAATTTTATTATATCAGTAAGTAATTTAAAGAGAGGTTAAGTCATTTTTTACTGAAAAATATCTTTAAAATAGCGTTTTTATTTGACCCTTTACGAGGTGTTCAATGTATATAATAATATTCAGGATTGATTTTGTGGATACTCAGAAGAGACCGGCAGATGTGGAGCCATCAAGTCATCTATGGCATGTATTTATTCAGCCCAGACACTGAACCAGGTGAGTCCAATCTGCACAGTCAATTTAACTGTTAATAAAACAAAAAAATGAATAAAACAAATACATGACATTGAGATGAGATGATGGCTCCACATCTCCCACCTCAGGCAACCGGCATCCAGCTTAACAGAGAGACCAATGGCAGCGCCACCTGAGAAAAAAGGAAAAAAAAAAAAAAAAGAAAAAAACAACCTTGTAACGTTCTAACGTGAGCTATAAAAAAGAAGAGTGTTGCAGTTCTGTGTTTGTCCAAAGGGGGCAGTATCAAAACTCTGAAAGGCCTTTTTAAGGCAAACGAAAAAAAAATAGGATCAATGAAAAGTTCTTAAAACTCTCAGATTTTTTTTCTTTTTTTGCTAATGTGCAAAATGAATGGAATGTTTTTGTTGACCAATAATACCTTTGGTACATATTATTAGAGCATACAAATATAATCATCAACACCATATTAATCCATTTTAACAATTAATAGAATTTTCTGTTTAGGAAGATTTAATCTTTGGAATATCTGATGTCATTTTTCCAACAATGTCCTCTTCAGGCTTTCAGTAACTCAGTGATATTAATTTCTCCTCGTAATATCCCTTTTTTTAAAAAAAACAATTAACATCCTAAAACAGTTGCAAACATGTTTTTTACATACAGACATGTGTGAATACATTTTTTTTGCAGGTAGGATGTAGGCCCATAATAATTTCATTCAACATAAGTGAATATCGACTGTGACCAAAAAATTAACCACAGTGGCGAAAAAAAAAAACCGTCATCCTAATGTCCCTTTACATTCTCTGTAAATCCCTTTATTGTCCCACAATGGGGAAATTCACTCTCTGCATTTAACATATCCCAATGGGGAGCATTGGGCTGCCATTGTGCAATGCCAGGGAGCAGTATATGGTTAAGGGTCTAGCTAAGGAACCCAGAGTGGAGGCTGTACGGGTCAAACTGGGTACTTGCAACCTTCACAAGTGCACTGCTTTAACCTCTAAACCAACACTCCCCTAATATGATCTGCATACTTATGAACACAAACACACAAAAAGTTTAAAAATATTGTTCTGCTTATGACTTGCTTTATGGATACGTTTTGCGAGTGCCATCCTGTTTTCACATTTAGAAAACCTAAACTTAGAAAATCAATTTAGAGAGTTTCAGTTTTTTTTTTTTTTTTTTTATTATCCTGACTGAAAAAGAACAAAAGATTCAGAAATACTGTAAGTTAAAAGACAATTAACTTTTCCATAATCTACAGTTGCCCATTTAAAACAGGTTTGATTGTGGCTAATTAAAAAGAAACAGATAGAAACATATGTATATATTATTATTCATAAGGACACTAGTGATTTATATGTAAAGTAGAAATATCAAAAAATTCACAAGAGAACTGCAGTGGTCTGTGCTTCCCTTACTGGCATGCATTATTTATCCTCTGCAATGTCTATTGTTCTGGACTGCATACCCATTAACCAAATAAAACATTTATATAACCAACATCTAGAGAAATATTAAATGTATTCTGCATTAAATACATTCAGACATTCTTCATGTTTTAATCACAAAAAAATCTATAAATAGCTCACAAACAGTATACTATAGTATATTGTTACATTTATATGGCTGGTAAGAACTATACATTCACAAACTATACTTTTTGGGAAAACTAATAATTTTATTTTTATTTTGACAATAGGAAAAAGGATTCATAATAACTGTGGTTTAAAAGGTTTCTAAATGATAAAATTATTATTTAAATTAGTGTTGCACAGATACCGATACCACTTTCAGGCGGGGCCCCGATCCAGCAATAAAATAGTGGTATCAGTACTACAGATATATTTATTTATATATATATATATATATATATATATATATATATATATATAT
>NW_015150720.1:608942-613599 GCF_000732505.1 Cyprinodon variegatus | reverse complement strand
TATATATATATATATATATATATATATATATATATATATATATACACACAGAGAGGAGGGAGAGAGAGAGAGAAAGAGAAATCTGAAGCAGGTGCAAAAAATTGATGGATCTATTCAAGGCTTGTCTATATCAAAGCACCTTCAGCTGCTTTCTTAGAGTCAATAATTTCTGTGCATTATATAGATAGAGGAAGTGCTTTTCAAAGTCTCTTGCTGCTGACTTGAATGATCAGTTCCAAACGACTGAACAGCGAGTGAATTAGACCATCAGCAACCTTTGGCCTGTAGATCTAAGAGCACCATGAGGAACAAGAGGTTCTGGCAGTATTCTGATATTGAAAAGATTGGAGGGAAGACAAAATGGAATACTGCTTTTATTTTTATAAAAATAAAAAAAACATTCTGCATAGAATGAAAGGTACTTCAATGTAGATCGGCCAAATGTTTGAATAATATAAGGCATACCTTCATTTGTTTACTGTTTAGTTAATTTGGAATCGCTTTCATATGACAAAGTCCACTAACTGAATGACATAGTTTAAATTTGCATTGTTCCTCTGTCCCCAAAAGTAAAAAATCCCTACTTCTACGTCTAGTTAAATGAAAAGAGGTGCAGTAAATGCTGAGGATATAATTTCTTTTGGTATACTTTCTGCAGTGCTGATTTTTCTTCCATCACACAGCACTCTAAAACCACACCACAGTAAGAATCAGGTAAATAAATAATACAATTGTCTTGTAAAGCATCCTGTTGCTTTCTTCAGCATCAGACACGGAATATATGTAAATGTGTTTTAAAGAGGTTTTCAAAAAGAAATCCCCATGAGAAACTAAAATTTATACGATTATATTAGAGTTCATTTTTAGATATTTAGAAACTGGTTCAAAACACCTATGTGATATATGATTTATAGTAACCTTCACACAAAGTTAGATGTTAGAGACAGAACAGCAGCATATAGAACATGTAAACCTTTATGATTCTTCTTAAAAGAATCAAAATCGAGAATCAATAGGAACCAGAATTGAGATGAAATCAGAACCGGAATCGTTGAGATTCAAACCATGTCCAACCCTAGCAAAAAGTAGAACATCCTATGCAACAGACGCTCTAGAGGAGGGCATGAAATTGGAGGTACCCACAAGGAAGGGCAGCACTGTAGTGAAGGCAAGTGTCTTTCTTCTAGGTTTAGAAAATAGGACCAGTAAACACCTTATAATTTATAACAAATTAATACTATGTTGTTTCAAAGGCTTTAATTCATCATATCATATAAGCTTAAAAAAGCTTGATGTAGGACTTTTAATCACCAAAACATTTTTAAATAACCTGACATTATGAATCTGTAAAGCAACACATTATCTTACAATATTTTGCAAGCAGAATAAAGGTTTGATAAATCATAAAACCTGTTTTAATATTAGAATAAGATTAAACAACAATAGCTCATATTTCATCATTTTAAAAATGCCCTGAGATGTCCCCAAATTAAACTAATCTGAAAGAATAGTTAAAGTTTTTTAAAGCTACACATGACATTGTCAATAACTATATTTTTTATTGAAGGACTTTTAAGGACTTAATGTATTATTCTAATAGTGGCATCAGTATCCTGTGAACAGAAGGTCATGGTAAGGTGATATTTTCTAAGATTAGGTTAAAATGTGGTTAAAAGGGAAGGGTTGTTATTGTCAGGGTGGAAATAAGGAGTGTTTGGCACCTGCCTTGGACTGAACCCCAGTTTATGGGTTCAAGAAGGTGTTTAGATGAAGGTGTCTGATACACTAATTTTGTTTGGTAAATTTTATGATGATGCTAAAGATATTGATTAGCAAACATTTTTGTTTATGAGGATTTCCAAGCCTGGCAGCTTTCTCTGTACAGCTGCACAATGCTGGACATGTCATACAAACTGGATGACTCATACAACAAGAACAGAAAAAAGTAACCTATGCGCTATACTCATGTTTCTTGGATGCTGTGATACATTCACAATTTTTGTCATGTGTCACGTTTACATGAGACATTCATGGTGATAACAGTCATGACACATCACAAAAGTGGAATATTATAGATGCTGCTGTCTGACAACAACCATTAATCATAGACATTTGCTTTTGTCCACAAAAATGGATCCACATATTACTTTAGCTCCTGTAGGGTAACATTTTCCACCAATTTGACGTTATCTAACTGATCGATATGTTCTCTTAAATGGATCCGACCACAATCTTTAAAAAGAGTATCGTATTGCAGAGCAGATTAAGAATGGATGAGCTGCTGCTGATGCTCAGAGGAAAACCTGCTATCCAGAGGAGGGGCCCAGGGTCAGCCATTACTGATTATATGTGTTGGTCCCCCACAGAGTGAGTGCTACAGGGAATAGGTCTGAATCATTTTTCTTGGTCTACAAGCTGACATCAAACAACAGGGATTGTGGCATGAGGCCCACCATGTTCCTGGTCTTCAGGAGTGTGTCAGTAAACACAGTGGTGATCTAAAAGGCCCACTGTATAGAATCAGCCTCGCAAACAGGTTAAAGAGAAGAGCAGGAGGTGAACTGTAAAGTGTCTAAAAGAATAAAACAGCTCAGAGATGCTGAAATATGTCAGAGGGATCAGACAGTAGAATAGAAAATATACCATTGTCTGCCACAGCAGAGACTGTAGCATGTAAATAATGCTGCAGCTCTCTTTAAAATGCATTAGTGAGTTTGACTTAATCATATATGGCGTCTGCGCCTGCTTGTCACAGAGGCATCTTCAAACACTGCGATGGAGACAGTGTTTGTTCTAATCCAGACTGAGCTCAAGGTCTTCTTGTCTTACAGCTTTGCCTTTCTTGCATGGATTGGTTTCTATTTAATGCTTTAATAAACTGCACATGCTCTGAAGCTATTTCTATAAACCAACGTTTATTCAAGCACATTAGCTTCCAATGGGAAGAAGAATTTAGCATTTGAACCCAATCTCCCTTTTGGCTATTTTTTTCTCCAGCTATTTCCCTTTGCTGTTTTCATCCATCATTTTTTTTTCTATTAGATGACCAGAGGGGGCTAAATATCTAGTCATTCTCTAAATGGGGCCTGTGAGAGTGTAGATGCATTTCCAATAGGCCCCTATTGGAGCAAATGGGAGAAAAACCACACTCAATATGCATGCCCAATCTTCTAAAGGTCTGGGCATGTCACGGCTTTGTGCACCAAGTGAGAGTTAGGCGGAAAGCAAAGACTACCCTCTACGCCTCTGTAATCTTTTAGCCCCTTAATCTTCAGCTCATTCTGTGCAATGCTAGAAACAAAATAGGTCATGTCTTTGGATATTAATTACCAACAAGAATCAAAAACATCTAATGAAGTATTTATGACACTTGGGAGCTGTATTTTAAGAGAAGATTGCCCTAATGAAAGGAAGTTGCTTCAGAATACGGAAATGTTCTGCGAAATACCTGTTTTAGGGCAATGGACAAATCTTTACTCTTCTCTAAAGATGATGCTTTCAATGCATTCAGAGGTGAGTGCAATATGAAAGCTGTAGATGTTTATAGCACTTTCAAAAGGGCTTTTGCTCTAATATGTGGGCAAGTAGTGCCATTATCCTGTATGTCTTATGCTTTTAATGTGATTTAAATCCTTTGGTAGCAGTTTGGGCAGATAAAGGCAATGGCTAAAAAGAATACTCCACATTTATATTAAAAAGTAAAAAAAACTGACTTAAGCTGATATACACCTAATGGCCACTTTATGAAGTATTCCTACTGTATATAATGTGCCAGTGAATATGAAAAATGCAAACTAGTCAAATACAAGTAACAAATTAAATGACTTAGCATTTTGAAGAGGTAATAGAGTGTGTAAGTACATATCAGGGTTTTAGAATATAGATCATCATATTCTTCTTCTTGGCTCGACTATCAACCTACAAACTCATGCAGTGAGAGGCAGTTGTGTGGACAAAAAAACTAGTTCTGTCAAGGTTTGGTGGAAGTTGGTTGTGGACCCAAATGCAGAGATGAGTTCTTGCAGATTTAATCAAAGAGGGCAACAGAAACAAAATCCAATAACAAAATACAAGAAACCAAAAAAAACAGGAGACGCCAAAGTGAAATAACACATAGTGTGCAAAGCAAGGAAGAGAAACCAGCGCTGATGGAGGAGGATTATATATGGAAGACAGAACCAAGAGGGGTGTAATTAGTCAATTGGAAACAGGTGGGGACAAAATTAACTAGAAGGGAGCTAAGGGGAAAGGAAAAGGGAACCAGGAGAAAACAGGACTTAATTGTTACTATTGTAGAAACGAACTTGAATAAGGTTAAAGGGGAATAAACTAATGACCATGAAATAAGGATTAACAAAGTGGAAAACTAGAAGATAATAGAAGGAATTGGAGGTAACTGAATCCATGGAAAACATAACCTACGGATAAGAGAAGGAATAACTAACTAAAACTAGACTAAGGAATAAATAATGGCAAAAATTATATAATTCTCTAGAAAAGAGAATAACAAAATAAAGCACGGCTGAGAACCCAAAATGAGAACTTACAGGACCAAAAAGTGCAGTGGCACATCATGCAAAGTTGTTGATATCAGAGTAGATGAAGCAGGCTGATATACCCTCATAGGAAAGGTAAAGTAGCTAAACATGTTACCAAA
>NW_015150720.1:598963-608926 GCF_000732505.1 Cyprinodon variegatus | reverse complement strand
ATATTCATTGCAGAAAAAGTACTAAATGGATAAGAAGCGCTATTTAGCACGTTTTAAAGACCAAATCCTTTTAGCACGCTGTTGATAGATCGGTTTGTACATTTTTTTAGCGTGCGTAGTGAAATAGCTCACGTTTTTATACACGCAAACCTTTGATAGATCCGGCCCATAGTGTGCAAAGCAAGGAAGAGAAACCAGTACTGATGGAGGAGGATTATATATGGGAGACAGAACCAAGAGGGGAGTAATCAGTCACTTGGGAACAGTTGAAGACAGAATTAGCTAGAAGGGAGCTAAGAGGAAAGGGAACCAGGGGGCAACAAAGAGCAACTAGGGAAAACAGGGCTTAACTGTAACTAGAAAGGAACTTGATTAAGGGTAAAGGGGAATAAACTAATGACTACGAAATAACCAACCAAGTGGAAAACTAGAAGATAAGAGAAGGAACTGGAAGTAATTGAAGCCATGGAAAACATACAGTAACCTAAGGGTAATTGAACTGAAATTGAATTGATAAGAGAAGGAATAACTAACTAAAACTAGACTAAGGAATAAATAATACCAAAAAGGATATAATTCTTGAGAAAAGAGAATAACAAAATAAAGCACAACTGAGAACCCAAAATAAGAACTTACAGAACCAAAAAGTGCTGAGTGGCACATCATGCAAAGTTGTTGATATCAGAGTAGATGAAGCAGGCTGATATACCCTCATAGGAAAGGTAAAGTAGCTAAACATGTTACCAAAAAATTTTGCAGTACATGACTCCTCAATGTACAAAACCTGAGTCCAGGCGTTTACAGTGATATATGATCACACTGGGTGTCACTACTGTCAGCAAAGAACAAGAAAGCTTTTAGTTTCGCAGCCTCTCCATAATTGGACATTTTTTGAAATATGCATGCTAAACTGCCCTCTTAGGCTACGTTCACACCACTTTCTGAAGTTACCCAAATCCGATTGTTTTGCCCATATGCGACCTGGATCTGATCTTTTTATCGCAGTCTAAACAACACAGATACAATTTTTTCCAATCCGTCCCAGGCCACTTGGCTATGTGGTCCTGAATCCGATACGAATCTGAATTTTTTCAAATGTGACCTGTGTCTGAACAGCCAGATCGGATTCTGGCCGTCATTAACACGGCAGTCATTAATACTAGCGGCAGGAAAAACAACAACCAAGGCGGACAGTGATCGGGAGAGCTGTATTTATTTTTAACCATATTTAAAAGATTGAGCTTTTATGGTTGGAAAAAACCGCTAGATCTGCGCCGGCACTACCATCCATGTTTACTTCCATTAGCATAGAGCACGCTGGCCTGTGACGTCATTGAAAATGACGGAATTGAGCATCAAGGCCTGCAATGTGAACGTAGCCTTAGTAGCCAAAGCTGTTTTTAAATGGGTTCTAAATTTCCTGCTCGGGAACCGAAACCCATGTTAAAGTGCACCCTTGGGAACCAAAACACATGCAAAAGTGTCCTATTGGGAGCAAAAACATGTACTAATGTGCTCTACAGATGTGAGGACACACTACATAGTACATGCCCTTTTATTACTTTTGCTCCTTCCCTTCAATAAAGTCTGCGCATGCCCCTGCATCCAAGCAGTCCTTTTCAGTGACAGTTTTAACATAATTAGCAATGTATTGTAGCCCTGATTACAGTAGTTTTACTTTAAGGCAATTTAATCAATAAAATTAGGATGCACCCATCTATTTAATCATAAATCATCATTCATCATTTGAACAATAACTTAACAACACCTCAACAGATAGCAAGCATTCAGTAACATAAATACGTTGTTTGGTTCACTTTCAAAAACTAAATAATTGATGCATTTGTTTAGTTGTATGTTAATTACAGTGTGCTGGTGAAAATGACTTCTTAAAATAAACCTGAGATGCAGCTGTGTGCTGTTGTTCATGCCATTTTTTTTTTACACTAATAGCATCATCATTTTATATATAAAAAAAAAAAAAAAACAGTGACAACAAGAAGAGTTAGCAAAGAAATAAAATTCAATAAAGATAAAATAATATCCCACGTGGATAGAGATAGAGTCAGGCAGGAAAAAAACAACTAGGTCACCACGGTGAGAAGTGCTGGTGCACGATAGACAAAAAAGGAGTGGAACTGGGAGATTTTCATGCTCTACAAACCCATAAGTCCACTATGCATCAGTATGCACAACTACATACAGTAAAAAATCTTTTAAATTTTTTTCCCCCCCATTTGACACAGTTTTGCTCAAGCCATAACCTGGATGAATGTAATGCATTTGTAGTACAAAAAAAAAACACTTTACTGTAGGTCAATAGTTCATATACCTACAGTATATACAAGTCTTTAGTTCAAGAAAAGCTCTTTTAAGCTTTTAATGTGACCTGAATTAATGGTCTAACTAGCAGATCACAGGCGTTTGTGCTTACCAAACCATGGGAGAATTAAAATTCCAAAACACAAAAGCTTAAATTAGTTATCTGCTTACAGTTATGCCTCTTGCACAAAGATTCCTTTCGTTTGGTCTCCTATTTTCTCAAACTTAGCTAGTTAGATTGCCTGAAGTGCAAATAGAAAGAGTGCTCCTCAAAAAAGCATATGATGCAGTCACACACTGAAACTCTATTGGCTGAAACTGTTTGTGTGCAGAGATATTTGTGGGAGGCAAAACAATCCATGAACAGACAGGATAAACCTTGGAGCGCCGGTCAAGAGAGCAGAGAGCATTTGAACTAGGATGTACACACATGAAAATAATATTTTTACAAGAGGTTTTGAATCTGAGAGCAGACAAAACAGGGTAAGCAGAGTGTATTTTAAGCAATTGAAATTCATTTTAGGATGAGGGTCGAGTTTTTTTTGAGAGAGGATCACAACATCTCACATTGAAAAGGATCCTGCTCTTAAATTGAAAATGCATGCTCTTGTGTTTTAGAGGGAAAATTCTCCTATACCAGCTAAAATGAATAATGCAATTATTCTTTTTGTTTTGTTTTTATAAAATTTGGTATAAATTTATGATTGCAGGGCATATAGTGATTGTGTAACGAGAGAAGAAAATTAGAGCACTTCAGTTTTTTAGATTCACACAAACTTAAAGTCTTCTCTTACATGAAAACAAATATCTTAAGCTGCTGTCACAAATATTTGGACATTTATGCAAAATTCTGAGGATGACTATCATGAAACTCATAAATATTCATCACTCTTAAATATGTAAGCAAAAAATCTGCTGTGCTAAAGTAAAGTTTATAAATAGGATGTGCATACAAATAGGAGCGAGCAAACGGCAGCAGGGGGAGGAAGATGGGGGACTTGTCACTCAGGCGGTGATAATGCCTGGGGAACTACAGCAAAGTCACAAAGACTGCACCCGTCCTCCACCCTGCAGCAACCAGGACGAAGCCACAGAAGGTTGTTCAGCTGTGAGGGGTCGCTCTAACAAGCTGCTACCTCAGTCTGGCCTGGCTGAAGCTTTTTCACTCTGCTTACAGGCAGCCTCAGCGAGCTGTTGCTCCCTTTCTAACAACAAATCCATCCTGTCTGTTCAATTTGATGAGTCCACTGTGTATCTCCAACAGTCACAACAAGGGCTTTCCTCTCTTGCAATACATTGACAGTCATCCTTTAATTGTAGTATCAACATATGCTAGAGTTATAACATGTTTTGTATACAAACACCTATCTTAGTAATATATGAATGTTTCTTTTAAGAAATTGAATACGGAGTTATTCTTTTAGGGGTATGATGAGGTCTTGTGTCACAATACATTTTTATCAAATATCATGAAGACATGCAATCTGTAAAACTTGGAGTGTGTCATCCCTCACTAAATGCTCTCTGCGGCAATCCGCAATCTACGTAAGTAGGATCCTTTCATTCAACGCCTCTTAATTTGAAATTGATCTGATCTTCTTTACTCCTTCAATGTATAGGTTCTAGTGTGGCTCATCTGTTTTTTAGAAATCAGCATGTTTTGATCCATCAACCTTCACAAATATACTAGAAATAGACTGTCTGACATGGCCGTCTGTCATGCGGCATTGCACAGAGACAGTAGAAATTACATTAGTGACTGGAACTGCTTCTATTTGAGACCAAAAAAGGTAAGGATGACAATCCTGTGTGAATGAGGGGTTAGTTATGTTGCTGTTTCCTTTGTATTTAAATTTGACAGTCAGCATAACTTCGTTTGGGGAAGGGAAAAGTATTCTGGTCAGGATAAGGCATTAAACCCTGACATAGCTCATTGTTAGACCTCCATTACAACACTAAGTATATGCTTTGCATTATGACTTCAAGTAAATAAACCTCAAGAAGATGTAGCACCCATAATGTCAACTACAGATCAGAAATAGATCGTTTGGGTGTCAAAAAATGCATTCCCTTCAACTATGATCCAACACAGACTCCACTGCTGTGAACTTTATTTTTATGCTTAGCAAATGCTGTAGTATTGAAAGGAAATCATAACTTTTTATTACATGTAGATGTGCAGATGCAGTCTTATTTGATGAAGACTGGCCTTAGTACATTAAATGCATGATGTGTGTGACAGTACTATGGAGCTGCATCTCTTTTTGAATAATTTTATAAATAATTAATTGAGAAACTTGTGACATTTTCAATCTATATAAAGATTTTGGAGCAATGGCCTTTTAGCCCGAGATGGTTAATGTGCTATTTAATCTTTTAAAAGCATTTTTTTTTTTAAACTTGACACATTCGCAAAATTAAACTCACAATATACAGTAGCTCTCTGTAAATTTTCCAAGATCCATTGTCAATGCAGAGACCATACAGTAGGCATAAAGGCACATCATAGACTAAACAATCACTAAGTGTGTTTGTTGTTAATTTGTGCTTCAAAAATGATTGTATTAATTCAATTTGTTCAAATTAGAAAATATCCATATACTAGAAAATGGAAGGTCTAGATATGCCAACATGCGTCATTAGATAAAAAAGCAACAGTTTGACAGTATACTGTACAAAAACTGATTTAAAGTATGATGTTGACAAGTTGTTGTTTTTTTTAACATACAAGAAAACGATCTTACAAAAACACACCAGAAGATTTTCTGCAGCTTTAACAAATCAAATAAATCAGTTCTAAAACTAAAGGAAAGTTAAAGAAGCAAACAAAACTGATATAAACTTTCACAAAAAGTTTCCATCAACTGCTTTTAAATCAGACTTTAAAACATACTTGCTTTGCAGAGATGTTTTGCCTTTCCAGATCACAGGTTTATTGAATGACATGAATGATAGTTTGGTTCCTTTCAGTGCCCCAGTAACCCTTGACAGTCTCCCTCCAATTAATTAGCAGAGCAGTCTATTTCCTGCTAAGACGTGTCAAAATGTCTGCCATGAAACATACTTTGGGTCACAGTGGTTCTCTGAGGCTTTCCTGAGACACAAATCCAAATGTAACCCGGAAAATTGAATGGATGAAGACAAGTGATGTTAAATTTCAATAAAGTATATTTTTCAAATATACATATTACCTCAATCCTTTTTGTAAAAGTTCAGCTTAGTGAATACTATAAGTCTGAGGATCTCTTTAGTCACTGTTTACCATTTTATTGCTAGTCTGAGGAGGGAGCAGCGTCTATTATTTACATATCTATCCTGTGATGGCTGCTTATTTCTGAATTCTGTTTGAATGATTAATTCTAAGGTTAGGGAGTGCATATATTCTAGATCAGACATAACAACTAGAAATATATCATTAGAGGAATAATTAGCATATATAGACATTTATTTGTTGCTCAAATGCTGTGTGTTAGAAATCCCTGTTTTAATTTGGGGTCAATTTTTAATGACTGTTTTCCTCATAACAATGTGCATTATAATTTTCTCACTCCTCCTGGGTTACCTTTTGCCATTTAAACCATGTTCTGTGTAGTAGTTTACTCAGTAAACAAAAAGATTTTGGACCTAACAAAAAAGAATGTCTGATTATGTAGTGCACTCTGCAATTATGGATGTTTGTTTATGCTGTTAATATATCTGTGTTTGTCAAAGTCTCAGGAGAAAAGAGCCAAATTTTCCATAGTGCATGTCAGCGTCTCATCTTCTAATGTATGTCAAGTTGCAAACAACACTCTCTCATCTCCCTCCAGCTTTATGAATCTTACATTTTATTCCTTTTGCTTTTTCCTCAGTCCATCATCTTTTTTTGGAGTCAACTTCATGGAGTGACTTAATCTTTTATGAAGGGCCTGCACTTATCCATAGTGGCTGGTGTAACTTAAAACTTTAATTACGAATACATGACGTCTACTATGTGTCTTTTTCTTCGCTTATTTTTTATTGCTAAAAAATTGACCTTGCTTAAGAGGTAAATTGAGGAGTTAAGCTCTATGAAGTACATTTAATGATGAGTAGCTTCAATGTGGCTCTTTTTTTCAGAAAAAGACAAATATATAAATGTCCAGCAGCATGCTAAAAACATGTAACTTAAATAATTGTAAGTAATTTATTGTGAAATGATTTAGGCAGTGAAGTAACAATAAAAATTATAGTAATCAATAAGGAATCAATACATTTTTTGAGACACAAATTGAAAAACACATTTAGAAGAATTAACATTATTCACAGAAAGAAGCATCTTAAGAGGAAACCCTTACGAATAAAAAAGCACCTAAGGAGAGAGAAAGAAACACAAATATTGAATATTTGACACCCTTAGCTGTCCGCAAACTCAGAAAAGACACACATCTGGCTACAGCAAGGCCAGCTGCAGAATATTTTAGATTTTTCTTTTTTTAACCAAAAGCATATTTTATCAGCTGGTTTGATTTCCAGGAATATCCAGAATTACTGTGCAGCAAAGTTACAAAGGGGAAGCTAATTGACAAAGTGAGGTGCAAAGGTTTCGAGCATAAAATGATCAAAGTTCAATCGGATCATTTCACCCCAAACATGGTTTCTCTGAAGCAACATTTTAGAAAATGATTTGTTTGATTTTTTTTTTTTGTAATGTTTTTTTCATTTTTTCATCCCTGAAATATAAATTTATGAACAGAGAAGAGGTTGAAATGTTTTGCATTTTTGTGACGTTACTTGGCTAAAAACCTCTCTGTGAGTCTAATTATGTATTTTAACAGTTTCAATAGGAGAAAGGTGAAGAAGAGTTCAAAGTCAGTGAAAAGGTACTAAAGATTATAACTGTTATTGCTCTATCTCATAAAACACAGAGGCTTCGCTGTCAGCCATCAGTTGCAGCTTAATTCTCACAGGACACGTCAAATTAATAAGTAATCACTTCATACACAGTTATAGATTGTTGTGTGATGGAAACTGAAAATCGTACATTGAGCACAACCAGAAGCAACTACTGCACACTGCTCCACACAGAAAAGCCCCCCTGACTTCATAAAATCCTCTCTTAAATAAAATCCCATTTTTTTACAGAATATTTTGTATCATAGAGCAGAATTTCAGCATCATCACAATCTTCAGATGTTAAAAGTCTTTAGGTTTTTCTAATAACCATAAACCTAAACTCAGCAGATGTTTTAACACTTTTTTTGGTTATATTTTAACCTTAATGCATCTTTGGAAATTGAAAAACGAATGTAGAACAAAGCCATGTAATTTCTAGCAAATATGAAAAACATTAAACCTGTCAGTCAGTAAGAAGCTAACTAAGAGGCAATTAGGAGCTAACATGCATTTGAGATAACCCAATTATAAGTAAACAGCAACCACAGTATGCCATTGACATGTCTATGAACCGGATGCATGGAATTAGGTTGTAGATATAAAAAATAAATAAATAAACATAAAAAACATACATTTTCAAAACTGCAATGACGACATCAATTATGGGTAGCACATTTTTCACTCATTGCCTATTTTTCTATAATCAAAATGTTCCCAATGGTTTAAGTGATCCTAAGCTTACTAAAATCTACATCAACCTTGTACATCAAATAGAAAATCTTTGAAACTGGTGAATATCCAATTAACATGTAAAGCTTTTATACATGCCATTTATTATATAATACCTACCCAAACATTGAATCCATTAAATCATTGGTCACTGGGATATTGCACATGTTGGTAAATAGCGCACACTGTAAATTCAATGGATTATTGAAAAAAAAATGTTTATCTCTAATCAAATATAAATCAATCAACTCATTCCAGAGGTAAAACAACTTTTAAAGGGATTAAATTAAAGAGTAAAATGATCTGAGTGTTTACCAGGGAATATATCATTAGTTGAAATAGAAATAAGCGATTAGCTAAATGTTAAAGAAGTTAAAATGTAGCAGTTAAAGGACTTCAATCTTAATAGATTTTTCCCCTTTCTTACATACCTTACTTTGGGTGAACCACGGACACAAGCAAGAGCAGTGAAAAGTTCTCAATAAATGCTTATTAGTGAAATTTGGAAGTACATTTAAGTAATTAGTAAATTAAAGTGACTGAATATAGATTTTTCACCGTGCTCTTATACTGCACATGGGCATGTATTTTAATGCTGCTCTCCAAAAAATAAAAAATAAAAAACCTAATTAATTTTGATCAATATTAGACTTGGTATAGCTTGACATACTGTAGTTAACACGGAGAAAACATTTACTCTATTTAAAAACACCCCTGCAAAGTGAAATAAGGCAAAGTAGTTTTATGTTACATAATGTTTCCCAACATTGCTAATTTTGTGGTTTTAGAAATATAAAATATTGATATTAATAAAAATATTATTTATCCCTGAACCAAAATTTTACAAAATACAGCATGCTGTGAACTAATTTACTCGTATTACACTACAAATTATAAAGGTCCTGAGTTTGGAATACAATTAGAAAAATATGAAAGAGATACAGGAATCATACAGGAATCCCTACCCATTCTCAGATTCTCCATAAATCTCATATATTTCTAGTTTTTACAGTATTGTCTATCATAAATATAAGATCAGTTTGGGGTGCATTAGAGGTGCATATTCTGTTACTCTTGGACAGATGCATTCCAGCTTTGTCCTTCCTATTTTCCCTCTTTGTGAGATGATAAGTTGGTTAGCTGCTGGCAGTCTCTTCATATCTGCTGTCCAGGCACAAGAGCGTTATCTGTCTTCTCATCTAACTCTCAGCAAGACACAAAATAGCAAAACCCCTTTTCAAAGCACTGAACTTTTGCTTTGTGCTACTGCACTGCGATTTCAGGTAAATAGAAACGGCTGGGGGTGGGGGGGCACATTTTGATTCAGTTCAAAGGATAAGATGTGGAAATTGTGATTAGTGGTATATCAAAGTATGCCATTTACACCTCTAAGAATACAATATAACTGCAAAATGTCACACATATGCAGTGTGAACTGTTCAGCCACAACAGTACTAGGGGACCCTGGTTTTTTTTGTTTTTAGTTTAAAAAAAAAATAGAAACATATGCTGTATACAGCAACATAAGCTGTACCAAACTATAAGCCCAGGGCTGTCAACTCTCACCCATTGGGAGTGAGACTCACCCATCTCAGTGTCTTCACACACTCTCACTCCATATTCCCAATTTCTCACACAAAAAAAATGACAGACATTACAACTCAACTCAGTCTAGTTTAATAATCTCCCATTGGAATTAAGGAGTAATTAAACCTACACAAATATTTTAATTCTTAAAGCTTTCAGTTTTGCCCCTCAAACCCAAAGGAAATCTACAGAACGAAAAAGAACCTTTGCATTTTATTTTTCAAAAGATCAGCCACCCAAGAAAAGACCAACCACATGCAGAGAGGATGTGCAGAACAGCTCAGTTATCCTGGATTGATAGAGGAGAAACCACAAGGATATTCTTCTTTTATTACTACTTAACATATTCATTTATATTTATTTTGGTCCATTGAATATGTTTAAAAACTTAATTTTCATCACAACCTTCACACTGAAACATGTCTCCTGTCATGGTGAGCTTTTATTGAATATACAGCCCATAGAAGGTCA
>NW_015150720.1:594050-598920 GCF_000732505.1 Cyprinodon variegatus | reverse complement strand
AGATAATAACTTAAGATTTTTCATCCTTAGCCTATTACCAAATATCCATACACTGTGTAGTTTACATAGCTTTTGATTGCTCTGGTTGTATCAGTGTCGGTAATCTAGTAATAGCTTATTAGTTTCACATTGTTTAATTTACTTGAACTGCAGAGAATAATTAATGAACAAAGTTGTGAAATTCTTACTTTAAATCATATTTAAGATGCAAGTATTTTAGTAGGGCCCATTCTGCTTTAGTTCAATTCTCTAAAAATCACCAGAATGTAGGAAAATAATGTACCGTATATTGTGAGAAAAATGTTCCACATAACGACAGACCACTTATTGTTACTCAGTAACATTTACTCTGCTATATAAATTCCACATTTTGCCGCTTTGTTTCAGTTAAATCCTCTGAAAACCTCCAACCTATTGCTGCACCTGTCCTCATCTAATTCTGACAGGGTTTTCTGTCCAAACTATTTCAAAATTTAACCCCAAGGTTTGTTGAAAAGTTGGCAGCCCTGTAAGCCGCTGATATCTTCTGAACTATTACCAACTAAAGCATTAGGGGGAGCTCTAAATATCACCCTTACAGTCGGGACAAAGAAAAAAATTCTAGCTTGTTGGTTTGCAACAGTTTTAGCTTCTAATAAAAGATGGGGCGTCCTCAGCTCTTTATTTCAGCTCTGCAGGAGTAGGACACAGTCTGTCTCTTTATTGGTTTGAAAGCTTTAATGCCGCAAATAAATGTCAAAATATGCAAATTTCGGATATTTGTTCTCCATGGTGCTTGCTGCTAGCATGTGCTAGCGCTAAATGAAAATTAGCACCCCTTCTTTAATCCTATGTAGGTCACACTTTAATTTTATAACACTATGATACAAATAAAAGTAGCAAACTAGTAGTTATTTACAAAAAAATCAGTGCTTCTTCATCCAAGACTGACAACAATATCCTGCTGAGTTGTTCACAATCTGTTCTGCGTTGTCACATATGTTTAGGTGCTTAGATGCAAAAACTGGTCAAGCATATATTAACCTTTATTCATGGGCGATCATAAATCCATATCAAAGAGCAGGTCCACACTCATCTGAAGCTGACACAGTGCGTCACACCAACCTGTGACTGTCCTGCCCTCAGCTATTTGTATTCATGTTGGATTCTGCTGTCAAATTTTAGTTTGGTTTTGGTTCATAATGGCTTGCCATATTCTGATGTTTTTTTTTTTTAGGGCTTCCATATTACTTATGTTTCTTGCTTTGTGCCAGGCATTTTCCAGCTTATTTTATCAATTTCTTAGTGTTTTTAGTTTTATTTTGTCTTTATTATCTCTAATCATTATTTTAGTATTTTTTGATAGGTTCTCTAAGTGTCCTTCTGTGTTTTCCCCTGTTAAATAATTACACCATGAGTCGGAAGTTCTGTTAATTAGTAGATTCTATTCACTTGTCTCTCCTTATTTGCCTGTTGTTTCCTGCTGTTGTTTTGCCCATTACTTAAAGCAGCACTAAGTAACAATTTTACCTTAAAATTTCCTTCTCAAAGTCCCTGTAATGGTAAATCTACTGCACACGTTTATGAGATGATTACTGTAAGTATTCTGTTGCCTGCCTTACTGTGTTTTTTTGTAAATCCACATTGGCAAATTTCTATGCCACTGACCCGGCAGTCTGAAGGCTCTGTTCCCATTCTCACGGTAAGACAAACGGCTTTACGGCAGCACAATATAAAGCCGTTGACTTTAGTCGCCGTATATCTTGCACTGTGTCACCCACAGGTGGTTATAGCATTTCTTATTTATGACATGAAGGAGAAACCAAAAACATAAAGAAAGGTAGGTGTAGGGTGAGTTGGGAGATAAAAAACAAATGAAATGAATGAGATGCCAAACCGTTATTGGACTTGTGTCATATCTGCTAACCTATGCTAATACTAATATTGTGACTTTAGAGTAATCGATTTTTAGAATGCCACTCTTAAACATGTAGAGGCAGAATCACCTTATGAAAACAAAATAGGAAAAGTTTTACTCAAGAGACAGCCCTACACATTACTGATTGGTATAAAAGTAAATATTTGTAGCAAAAAGGCAGCTTTACACTAGTTTGGATTGAAAAATACACAATAGTAAACTTGTTAAAACATTTGATTTCCGCGTCTGCTTAGAGAGCATCAGCACTGTTGGGCATTTGCTGTCTAAACAAGTGCTATTTTCTAAAGGTCCAGTAGGGGTAGTGCAAATCCAAAATTACTTAGTGCTGTTTTAAGCCTTGAGTTTGGTTTCGGTATTCAAAGGGTCCTCGGTTTTGCTTCACATCTCCACGTCTGTTTTCTTGTGTACCTGCCAACATTTTTTCATGAAATTATCAAACTCGCCATGTGGCTTTCTAGTGTCTGTCACTTTTTGATTCGTTTTAAATTGTAGGTTACTATTTTCTTTTGTTAGATTCTCTGTTCATCCTTTTTTGTGTCCTTGTTCCAGAATTAATTTCACTGTTTTATTTTAGAGTTCATCACTTTCTTTTAAATATCCACCAACCACGATGCATGCTAATATCCTGTTGCTGCTTGGGTCCATGAAAAACCTTAAACATGACAGGGAAATCTATCCAAAGATTGACCAGGCATTAATCTGTTTAAGTACTTCTAACAGTTGTTGAAAAAGAACATGCAGGGATCTTTAAACGTGTCACAGCAGCCATCGCCTTTCTGTAACCCAAAGCTCCCTCAGTAAAAGCCCAATTGTGCTAAAGAACTTCTCTGTAACCTCAGAATAGAGAATGTCACTGCCAGGGATGCCTAAAATGACAGTGTGCCATGCATAATCTTTGAGCCTAACTTGGACCTGCATCTGCATTATAACAGCCTGCTCCCCAGCTTCAGCATGAGCTTTCATTTGGCGTGCAGTCAGTGGTGGAGATACATTTTTTACTATCCCTGTGCCTGGTCCACGCGGACTTCAAGAAGGTGAACCCACTTAATACACTAGTTCCTTTTTTACAATGTTGTCTAGGTGTACATGTGCTCCAGTACCTGAGTTCCCCAACGAGGGTAACTGTCAACCCATCTCATGCCCCTTTTCCTGAGCTCTCCGGTGAGAGTGTAAAGATGGACCCGCCTTGTTTTGTTGTTCAACGATTCTTTGTTGGGTTTTGCCAGAGGATTCATACATGGATGCTGCATCCTTTGGTTCCACAACCACCTCGGGCTCCAGTTACATTGGTTCCAACCATCAGAGCGCCCAAGGGTGGGTCATTCACATTTCCTGGGTAACCTTTTGGCAAGATTCTTCATACAGTAGTAACTTTAAAACAGGCGAAAAGCCAGCCAAATGGTCTTTCCAGCCAAGTTCAGCAAAGCATAAAAGCCAGGCACTCAAGGATCAGTCAAGGACCCATCATGGAAACCGGGGAACTTTTAAACCGCCATTACTTTAACTTCTCTGTGCACCTCTGCAGTCATCATTCCAGGTTCCTGCATCATTGCTATCAGCTCTCAAAGCTTCATCACTACTGCTGGTATCAAAAACTCTATGCCTCCAAAGGTCAACCTCTTGGCCTCCAGGCTAACCTCTAAGTTATGTTTAACTTCGTATTAAAGATGTCTAATTTGATGTAACTGCTGTTGTTTGAACAGAAAAGAATGAATTATTAATAATGCTGCAAAAATAATGTAATGACACTATGGAGAAGTATATTTATAAGATTTACAATTATTTTACTTTTGGTACAGTCTTGAGCTCAAAAGAAACCATGCAATTTCCTTATCAATTGTATGTAATTGATTTATGATCAATATTTTATAACTGATATCACAGACTTACAAGTATTTTTACTTTAGAATCGTATCTCCAGTTTTAGTTTCATGTCTACAGAATGACAGGACAAAAAGCTGCTAATAACTTCTTAATTGGTCAGGCTATCTGCTCCATTAAAGCCTGCAGTTAGCCTGTCACCGTTAATATGAAATATGCTACCTTAATAAAAGTGATGGATTGGATTGCTTTCACTTTTCACATTGGGACTGACTGTCAGTCTTTCGTGGCAACCAGAAATATTACCATAATATAACCTTTTTGAAAAATACACTAAACTCAGTGGTGGGCAGTCAGGACCTTCCAAACATTCTCTGCTGGCCTAAAGTCCACCAGAAACATTGCCCTACATTTTCAACCTAAACTTTTATTTTATTCTATCCAACTGTATTAATTTATTCCAAACAATCCGTTGTCTTAATTTGTAGCGTTTCCCTTGGCTGCGCTGCTTTCATTACATTTATATGATTGCTGTATATTTTGTCCAATTAGATTTCAGCCTTGGTTGCGTTGCTATGTCAAAATTTATCTGCCCAGGGCCTTCAGAACCAGAAGTGCTGCCTGATGGTACCTTGACAGTGAGGAAAGTTTTCTTCAACCAATCAGATTTTAGATTTGCCCTGCAGGACTAGCTAGCGGGCCCACTCGAATGTCAGCATTTTCGGGTTGGTCAGTAGAGCAAAATGTTTAGAGTCAAGTTAAGCCAATCTGCATTTTACATTCACTTCTGTTATGAGGTTTTCTGGCCTTAATAAATATATATATATATTATATATATATATATATATATATATATATATTGTGTGTGTATAGGAATATACAATTATCATATAAGGCTTAAATGCATGCCATTTATTATATAATAACTACCCACACATTAAATCAATTCAATCACTGGTCAATGGGACATTGCACATGTTGGTAAATAGCACAGACTGTGAATTCAATCGATTATTGAATTTTTTTTTTTTAATCTCTAATCAAATATAAATCAATCAATACACACATATATATATATATATATATATATATATATCTATATATATATATATATATATATATATATATATA